>NW_013670519.1:25955-34581 GCF_000517525.1 Limulus polyphemus | reverse complement strand
TTACAAGATACTAGGATACACAAAGGAGTACAGAAGCCATACAGAAGCTATGTGATGTGACAGGACATTATGCAAGGTTGTGGGGACCAGTGTGGGTAACTATTGAGATCATGGGCATGAAGAACAGACACAAAATATACTTGGCTGACATTGAAGACCAATGCATATTAGGGTTGGACTACTTACTACCAAGCAAGTTTGTAGTTGATTTTGATAAAATGACATTTGGGAACAACAAAGACCAAGTTCCGGCAAATGTTAAAAGAGAGGTTGAACTAACCGGCTGCCATCAAGCTGAAGTCAAAGTGACTGAAGAGTTGATGATGGTGAAATGGAACCAGGTATAGATATTAAAACAGAGCAGGAGAAACACCAAGATTTGAATCCAATAATTGATTTTCTAAAAGCAAGTGTTTTGTGTTTTGCTTGGGAGAAGGTGTCTAGTCTAAGCCGTGTGACAAAGAACTATTGGGCACAATGGGACCAGTTGAAGCTTGAAGATGGTATTCTTCTCCAGAGATGGGAAACTGCAGATGGGAAAGTGACGACCTGGCAAACGGTTATACCGAGAAAGTTACGGGAAGTTGTGCTGCATCAATCCTATGATACTTTAACAGGAGGACATCTCGGAGTTAAGAGACATTGAGTCACCCACGACAAAGGTTTTACTAGATAGATATGAGGCAAGATGTGGAAGAATGGTGCAGAACATGTGGTACATGTTGTGCTAAATGGGGACCCAAGCATAAGGGACGTGCTCCAATGAAGTTATATCAAATTGGCACATCAATGGAAAGAATAGCTGTTGACATTGCTGGTCCTTTGCCCTAAACTCGTGCTGGAAAGAAGTACATTTGTGTGGTGATGGATTATTTCATCAAATCAGGAAGCTACAACTGTAGTTTTTTCTATTAGTGATTTCTTCTTCAGATTTGGTATGCCATACGAACTTCAATCAGAACAAGGCCATAACTTCGAATCAGCTGTGTTCCAAGAATGCTGCAAGTTGTTTGGCATATGAAAGACCAGGACAACGCCACTTCACCCACAGTCTGATGGGATGGTACAAAAGTACAATTGTATGCTGGAACAGGAATTGGCAAAATTTTGTAATAGCCGCCAAGATGACTGGGATGTCTTACTCCCTCCACTGTTGATGGCCTATAGAACAGCAGAGCATGAAACCACTGAATACACTCCAGCAAAGTTGATGTTTGGTCGGGAACTTCGGTTGCCAGTGGATCTGTTAACAGGACACCCACCTTATGAAGAGTTGCCTGAAAATGTGTCAGAATTCGTGAAAGTGTTATCGGAAAGGATGGATGATATTCACCATCAAGTGCGTTCATACTTGAATACATCTGTTGATTCGATGAAGCTATGTTGTGATAAGATATCTACTGAAGTCAGCTTTGTACCAGGAGACAAGATGTGGTTGTATAATCCTAGGAAGACCAATGGAAAGTCTCCTAAGTTGTCTTCTCCATGGGAAGGTCCATATGACATAGTGGATCGTCTCTCAGACGTGACTTTTCGAATAAAATGTGGTCGGCGAGGTAAGCCAAAGGTGCCGCTTGCCAAAAGGCTTTGACGTTACCACGGTCCACGACATTTCAGTTGGGACGAAGTGAACAACAGAACAAAAAATACCACTGAAGTCGTGTCACCTAAAAAAACAACTGTCGAAGAAGAAACCTTACTTGGTTTTGAGAAGATAAATAGTGAAGTTACTACCACTAATGTGACTATTACCGATAATAGGGCATTTTCTTATGGAGCAGATGAACTTTACCTGAAGCAGAAGCCAACGAGATGGAGACCAGTATGGAAGAAGATACATCCCATAAAATTAAGAGACTTTGTTGAATTTTAATTTTGTGTTTGTAAATTCTGTCCATTTAATTAAGTTATTGTTAATTATCTATTGGTTTAATGTAAGTGGCTATTGTTTGGGACGAACAACACTAAGGAAGGGGCAGTGTTACGACAGCGGAATTCACGTGATCCTGGTAACAAGTAATGAGTATCTAGAACTTTTTTGAAGGCTCAAGTGTTTACCAGACGCCCTCTATTTTGTATATATAAGACCAGTGAGAAGTGACGGCATACACAGATAGATAGATAATTGCAGACAGGAAGAGATAGAGACGGACAATTGAGTCAAGCACGGTAGTAAGTAAAGTGTGTGAATCGTTCACTGTGAATTATAGCGTGTGTTGAAGTTAAAGTGACTGTGGAAATTAAGTGTAGTGCAAAGTTGAATTGAGAAAGAATAAACTAATTTTATTTAAGAAAATACTTGTATCGCTGAAGTTTCTCAGAAAGAATTTCTACAAAAAAATTAATAAACAAACACACACGTACAATATGAATGATAAGGGCTGGCTTTAAGATTTTTAAATTATTTTAATTTAGTTTGAAGGATTGTTTGTTTTTGAATTTCGCGTACAGCTACATGAGGGCTATCTGCGCTAGCTATCCCTAATTTAGCAGTGTAAGACCAGAGGGAAAGCAGCTAGTCATCACCATCCACTGCCAACTCTTTGCTACTCTTTTACCAACGAATAGTGGGATTGACCATCACATTATTACACCCCACGGCTGAAAGGGCGAGCATGTTTGGTGGGACGGGGATTCGAACCCGCGACCCTCAGATTGCGAGTCGAGTGCCCTAACCACCTGGCCATGCCGGGCCAGTTTGGAGGATGGAACAGCCAAGACGGACCAATATGTCCCATGTTGTCCCAAAACATTATGTTATGTTCTGACCCTAAAATATACAAAGTAGGCTTCATATAGTGGTGGAATGTAAGCTGTTTGTTTGGGTTAGATGTATAGGACTCTACTTCTAAATGAAGTTCAATTCCTGTTAAAGAAGGTAAAGATAATTACATAGATACTAATCAAATGACCCTAAAATGATTTTCAACTTTCTCGTATTAGTGTGGGCCTGAATTAGGCCTTCGAGGCACCTGTTTTTTGCATCAAGAAACATGATAAAATGTAATACAAGTATCAGTTCAAGGATCCAAGTATTTTTTACAGACAAAAACTATAATTTGTAATTCTATGACAATTGTTTTCTTAGGTGCATCACTCAGTGATGGTCTCAACACAATGGTGATAGATGGGAAGAAGCTTACAGAAATAGATTATACTATGGCTTTGGTGAGATTACTTGAATTATATGTATATGTAACAGTCAGATTTACAGTAGACAGCTTGAATAAGTCAGGTTTAGGAATTTCATAATATTGTACTTTTGTAGACTGTGTTTTAACTTAGATATTTGTATTGTTGTTTAGCCACAGGGTAATTAAATGTCAACCAATAAGCATGTGGCTTAATGTCTGAAATTTTCTTCAAAGTTTATAAACAGTTGTTGCCACATTTTAACTTCAAGTTAGGGTAGAAGTAGCGATTCTCTAATGATAGTTAACAAGTAATCAATTCATGGTTTATCACTTTATCTGATACTATCATTTAGCTTGTAGTTCAGAGCTATAAGTTTTGAGTTTGTGTTAGCAACAGAGCAAAAGTATGTGGAGTTTTTATCAATAAATTGGTTATTGGTGAAATTAAGCCTATTTTTAGTTATATTAAACCATGAAATTTGTAAACATTCGGACTTGTATTCACATAAATAAAACACTTACCATTAAGTGGACTAGCATTTAGAATTATATTTTACATGTTATCCAAATGAACCTGCTGAATAATAGAAACCATTACAACAGTATCATGCATTTCACAATAAGTCAGAAGTATGATATTCACATTAGTCAGGTTTCTGAGTTTCACACTACATATGAAGAAATCAGGTTAAGGAATTTTACATTATCTTTAAGTAAACCTTGTTTAAAAGCTTTACATTACTGTACCATGATTATACCTTGTTTAAAAGCTTTACATTACTGTACCATGAATAACAAACTTTGTTTAAAACCTTTACAATACTGTACCATGATTAATAAACTTTCTTTAAACACTTTACATTACTGTACCATGAATAATATACCTTGTTTAAAAGCTTTACATTACTATACCATGAATATACCTTGTTTAAAAGCTTTACATTACTGTACCATGAATATACCTTGTTTAAACGCTTTACATTACTGTACCATGAATAATATACCTTGTTTAAAAGCTTTACATTACTATACCATGAATAAACCTTAGTTAAAAAGCTTTACATTCTTGTACATTGAATAATCCTTGTTTAAAAGCTTTACATTACTGTACCATGAATAATAAACCTTGTTTAAAAGCTTTACATTACTGTACCATGAATGAACCTTGTTTAAAAGCTTTACATTACTGTACCATGAATGAACCTTGTTTAAAAGCTTTACATTACTGTACCATGAATAAACCTTGTTCAAAAGCTTTACATTACTGTACCATCAATAAACCTTGTTTAAAAGCTTTACATTACTGTACCATGAATACACCTTGTTTAAAAGCTTTACATTACTGTACCATGAATCAATCAAGTTTAGGAAAGTCTTGTTATTTTATATAAAATCTTGATTAATATTAATGTACTTATTTATATCTGCAGTTGTGTTTAAATTATGTATTAAGTTCTTCCTGTAAATGACTTCTTTCCCTCTATCATACACTTTTGTCACTTAGTAAAAGTTGATATACAAGTATATGACTAAATGTTTAGATCAGTTTTAGGCTGTTTTAACTGATGTGTTGGTTAATATGTTTTTTGAACTATCACATTGTTTTTTCTCTGTTGAACAGATGCTGAAGAATGTGAGTGAAAGTTTCAGAAAAGATGGCATAATTATCATCTTTACCCATCTCAAGGTAACTTTATGTTACTAGGAATTTATTTAATGATTGACTAAGACTAGAATAAAAATATACAGTGTAAAGAAAAAACACTGCCTTATCGAGTGTGACCAGGTGCATAATTTTACAGTATAAGGGAAAAAAACACTGCCTTATCGGGTGTGACCAGGTGCATAATTTTACAATATAAGGAAATAAACACTGCCTTATTGGGTGTGACCAGGTGCATAATTTTGCAGTATAAGGAAAAAAAACACTGCCTTATCGGGTGTGATCAGGTGCATAATTTTGCAATATAAGGAAAAAACACTGCCTTATCGGGTGTGACCAGGTGCATAATTTTACAATATAAGGAAATAAACACTGCCTTATTGGGTGTGACCAGGTGTATAATTTTACAGTATAAGGAAAAAAAAGCGCTACCTCATCTGGTGTGACCAGGTGCATAATTTTACCCACACCCTTATGAGCATGTTATGAGCACTTCCAAACAATATTTATTTGCCAGTTTTATTAGTTATGGATACAACCCATAAATTTTGCTTCATGGGTCACGGATAACTTGATCGTGGACACTGGTGAAAGCCCTAACTGCCAACATTGATCTCCCCTCAAAATGAATATGTACAACATAGAAGCTTGAGTGGTTAACTAAACAGTTATGTGTAAGTATTAAAGAAACTAAAAACTTATTATAATGCACAATAAAAGAATGTTAATTTTGAGAATATTTTCTGTTTATAAACATTAAATAATTATATACTGTTGCGTCATCGAGGTCACGTGACTGGTGTGGCGCCCTCTATTTTCTAGAACTATCTTGTTCTTTCATGAATGCTCTAGTATTTACTAGGGTAGGCGGGTATATATAAGAGGGGACAACGTGACGCAAGGATAATGTAATGTGTGTGTATAGATATTGAGTAATTGAACTGCAGTCAGAAGTATTGTTGACGTTCGTTTAGAGTTTGTTATAGAGCGATTGTTGAAAATAAGTGTATCGTAAAGTTATATTCGGAAAGAATAAACCAGTTTTATTAAGTAAGGACTTGTGTCGTTAAAGTTTCGTCGCAACGAAGTTACGGAAAGTTAATTAACAAACGGAGACGTAACAATACATATATATAAAGAACTAAGTCTCTAAACAACCCACAAAAATGAAATAATTCTAAAGAAGAACCAAAGTAAGCAAAAAAAATAGAAAAGATTTTTCATCTTTCGGACTTCTTTTACTTGAATTAAAATTTGTGTCAGTTTGTAGTATAGACACCAAAAAATTACATTGATGCCACACATTATGCATGAAATTACATGTTCATATAATAATACCAAAATGTAATTTGTATAATAGTATGTATGCCCCACATGTTTTAATCTAACATTTGTAATCTTTTGGAAGTTGATGACAATGTTTTATCTAAATCGACCTTTTGAAAACCATAAAACTAAGCTTTAAGCAAACACATTTGTTGTACAACTAGAATTAAGCTCTCCTTGTCATTATTGTTTATTGTAATTTGAGTGTACTTAGAAGTGTATTTAACATAATAAAATAGGCATGCAATTCTCAAGAAAATCAAATTATTGGTTTGTTTTGAATATTTGTGCAAAGAACTATCTGCAATAGCAATTTGTACTTTTAACTGATAAACTATAGAGGGTGAGCAGCTAGTTAACATTTGTACTTTTAACTGATAAACTACAGAGGGTGAGCAGCTTGTCAACATTTGTGCTTTTAACTGATAAACTATAGAGGGTGAGCAGCTTGTCAACATTTGTGCTTTTAACTGATAAACTATAGAGAGTGAGCAGCTAATCAACATTTTTAATTTTAACTGATAAACTATAGAGGGTGAGCTGCTAATCAACATTTTCGTTTAAGTGATAAATTATAGAGGGTAAACAACTAGTCAACATTTTAAAGTTTTATATAACACTTATATAACGCCACTTAATAATTCTTCATGGTTGTATTTTAGCTATAAATAATAGCACAGTATATCTTTATTATGTCACTTAGCAAGTGTAATACGAAAATCCTACATGCATACACTCATTCAGTGTTTGTGTTAAAACTTTCAACATCTTCATTATAAAGCTCTCCAGTTTCAGTAGTCTAATGAAACAACAAAATAAACTGACTGTTATAGGCATAGCCATTTTGTTAAAGTATGTACAATAAAAATTGAGCTAACTTTTTCCAAGTCTCAACTTAAATCTGTTGAACTATATACATTCGGGACTGTTTAATCTTCAATTATTTAAAAGTTATCTATCCCTTGCATGATCAGATAAATTTCTTTAAAATTGGTGTATATTCTCATGTAAATTTGACAATACTAATTTGTACTTTAAAAAGTGAAAAAAAGAAAAGTTCTTACATTTAGTAAGTAAGAAACTGTTACGACAGCGGAAGTCACGTAACACTAGTAACACTTCATGATATTCTAGAAGGTTCGTGAATGCTCGAGTGTTTACTAGATGTGCGGTATTCTTGTATATAAGACCGCCAAGGAGTGACGGCAACAATGGAATTGAATTGCAGACAGAGATAGAGATGGACAATTGAGTCAAGTGCCTAAATCGTTCTTTGTGAATTATAGCATTTATTTAAGTTATAGCGTGACAGTGGAAATTAAGTGTATTGCAAGGTTGTATTGAGAAAGAATAAACTAGTTTTATTTACGAAAGGACTTGTATCGCTAAAGTTTCTTCCGAAAGAAGTTTTACGGAAAATTAACAAACGAACAGAGACGTAACAAATTGGTGTCAGAAGTGGGATGGAAATTGAAAAAAGAGAAGATGGAAATGAAAGGTGTCAAATCAAACTACAGTGTAGCAGATATGATGGCAGCAATACAAGAATAGCAAAAGAAAGAAGAAGAACGAGAAAATAAACAAGAAAAAAAAGAGAAGAGAGACAATAGCAGTTGCAAGAAAACCTGCAACAGTGGCAGCTCGAACAGCAAAATAAACAAGAAGAGAGATTACAGCAGTTGTTGGATGAAATAGAAAAGAAGCAAGAAGAGAGATTACAACAGTTGTTGGAGAAAAAAGAAAAGAAACAAGAAGAGAGATTACAGCAGTGGCAAGATAACTTGCAACAGTGGAAGCTCAAACAGCAAAATAAACAAGAAGAGAGACTAAAGCAGTAGTTGGAGGAGAAAGAAAATAAACAAGAAGAAACTCTCCAACAATGAGAGAAAGCCAGGGTACACAAATGGAAAACATTAGTAAATTTCAAAGCGAATTAAATACATTAAAGAATAATTTACTGTCTTTTACACAAGGAGGATATATTAGCCACCGACCTAATCAGCCTCAGACCACGGGAAGCCCCTTCCAGGCCCCGCAGCTAAACCCTCATGCAGACATCTTCAGTCCTGTTAGAAGTCACATCCCAGATATAAATGTCAGCAATAGGGGTGATCCAGTATGAAGGAAGCCACAGGAATTTGATGGAAAGCATATAGAGCACAATTTGAGCTACTGGCAGAAATGAATGAATGGACAGAGGAGCAGAAAGCACTATATCTGGCAACGAGCTTGAAGGAACAACCACTGGAAATACTTAGACAGTTGTCAGCAGAAGACAGACACAACTATAGAGCAAAACCAACTATAGAACCCAAAACCAGTCAGAAGTCTACAGGGCTAGGTTTAGGACGAGAGTCCATGCTAAAGGGGAGAGCCTGCAAGAGCTGGCACAGAACTTGGAAAGTATGGCACACAAGGCCTATCCAACTGCACCACCCGATCTCCTCAATTTGTTGCTGAGGGATCAGTTTGTAGATGCCTTGGACAGTTCACAAATGAAAAT
>NW_013670519.1:23652-24973 GCF_000517525.1 Limulus polyphemus | reverse complement strand
GTGACTGTTACCAATGATAGGACGTTTCCTGATGAAGCAGATGAACCCCACATGAAGCAGAACCCAACGAGAAGGAGACCAGTACGGAAGAAGATACATCACATAAAATTAAGAGATTTTGTTGAATTTTAATTTTGTGTTTGCAGATTACGTACATTTAATTAAGTTATTGTTAATTGTTTATTGGTTTAATGTAAGTGGCTATTGTTCAGGACAAACAATACTAAGAAAGGGGCGGTGTTACGACAGCAGAAGTCATGTGATGCTAGTAACACGTCATGAGCTTCTAGAAAATTCATGTCCCTTCCTGAAGCCTCGAGTGTTTACTAGATATGCGGTATTCTTGTATATAAAACTGCCAAGAAGTGATGGCAACAATGTAGTTGAATTGCAGACAGAGATAGAAACGGACAGTTGGTCGAGCGCGTGAGTCATTCCTTTGAATTATAGCGTTTGTTTAACTTATAGAGTGACCGTAGAAATTAAGTGAATTTCAAAGTTGTATTAGGAAAAAAATAAACTAGTTTTATTTAAGAAAGGAATTGTGTCGCTAAAGTTTCATCGGGAGGAAATTATACGGGAAATTAACTAACGACCAGAGACGTAACAATATATCTCACCATATATCAACATATTGATTTGCTGGTCCTTGTCTCTATTTGTTATTTCATTTTGTTTTTTATATTTCATTATTTCTAAAGAAGTGTTATAGCATTAAATATTAGAGAAACAAGGTTGAGCTAAAATTAAAGTTTTCCCCCCTTAATATTATGTGTTGGATGTTTTGCATGTGTTCAGTTATAGCCGAGGTTCTATTTTATCATATCTTATATAACCTTTATGTTCTTGCAATTTGTATTTTAAATTTCTCTTAGTTTGACCAATATAAATACTACTACATTCACATTCTATTTTGTAAATACCTGTTTTATCTATTAATTCTATTTTATCTTTAGTATTCCCTATCACGTCTTTTATCTATTAGTTTGAAGATAGAATAAAATTTTAAATACAAAGCACAAAGTATGTCTTAAAAGTAACTCCTAGAGATGACAGATCATGTTGAAACTAGTACATGTAGAGTGTCATTTTAAAGTGGAAGCCACAAGGCTACAATAAATTTTTAAATTGTGTAAATAGGAAACGTTGTTCTTTATTTATTATAATTTTCAAATATTACACAAGTGCCAGTAACTCATATACACCAAATTATAGTTTGTTCAGCATCAAACCAAACTAAGTTAGTTTGATAATACTTGTTACGTCTTTGTTCGTTGGTTAATTTTCCGTAGAAATTCTTTCCGAAAAACTTCAGCGATAC
>NW_013670519.1:17997-23642 GCF_000517525.1 Limulus polyphemus | reverse complement strand
GTTTAACTTCAACACACACTATAATTCACAACGATTCACGCACTTTACTTACGACTTGACTCGATTATCTGTTTCTGTCTCTTCAATCTGCAATTATTCATGCTGTCAGTTCTTTTGCCGGCTTATATATACAAAAATAGAGGGCGCATAGAGAAAACTAGAGGTGCCACGAACAGACAAGATCCTTCTAGAATCTCATGACGTGTTATTAGCGTCACGTGACTTCCGCTGTTGTAACACACTAAATTATAGTTTGTTCGGCATCAGACCAAACTAAGTTAGTTTGATATCACTAAATTATAGTTTATTCGGCATCAGACCAAACTAAGTCAGTTTGACATCACTAAATTATAGTTTGTTCGGCATCAGACCAAACTAAGTTAGTTTGATATCACTAAATTATAGTTTGTTCGGCATCATACCAAACTAAGTTAGTTTGATATCACTAAATTATAGTTTGTTCATCATCAAATCAAACTAAGTTAGTTTGATATCACTAAATTATAGTTTGTTGGCATCAAACTAAGTTAGTTTGATATAACTAAATTATAGTTTGTTCGGCATGAAACTAAGTTAGTTTGATATCAACCTCTTAAGCTTTAGAGCTTCTTTAGACAATAATTTTTCACATTACCTGGTTGGTTTTAGTGCAAAGTCATATCGATATTTTAGCATTGAAAGATTGTAAACTTACTCCTGACCCACCAAGGGACAATTTTTGTTGTATACTAAATGATAGTCACACTATTCTACCATCAGAGCTTACATAATAATTTATTTGTGCCACCCTCCAACCCCCGATCAATTAACATCTGTTGCCAAATGGTTCAGAGAACAAAGTCTTACTCAACAGATGGGTTTATTTTTGGTGAAGGGCAGGTATCATCTGAACTAAATAAAGATACTTGAACAAGCCTGTATATTCAATGCTTATAACAAATGAAATTCTCTTTTCTAGCCATCAATCACCAGGACCATTCTAGGAACTCAGCCATCAGTTTTCTTGTACTGTAAGTCAGTAGAACAAGTTCAAGATGTCATTAAACGTATGTATATCAAGATGTGTTTTATACTTTAATAATTTGATTTTGATCTCTTGTAACTTCCAATTCCAAAACATACATACCATCTGCAGACACATAGCTATTCCTCGATCTTCACTTTGCCCATCTAAGCATTGATGTCACTTGCTTCAGTCTTTTATACCCCACTTAAATGCCTTTGGTGATTTTTGGCCTTGTAACATTCTTCACGTACGTCAATGCACCCTCTATCCTGGTGCTGTATATAAGCACCTCACTCAGACAATGTAACTATTTTTTCTCTACAAAGCATTTGGTCACCGTTTTCTCTGTATTGCTGTGCTTTGTTACGTTCTGGATTGTGATTTTGGCATTGCTCTGTGGATTAACGTACAATTAACATTTCTTTAAAAAAATTAAAAATAGATGCGCTATTTTCGGGCATGAATTCCTCATGTTACTGTTGCCAGTCTGGAGGCTCATCAGACTTCCACTATTCCGTCTCTGTTATCTCGCATCTTTCTATGGTCGAGGGGGGGGGGTCACTCTCACTTGAAACTGTCTATGGTTTGATCAGTTGTGAGATGAAGGCATATATTCAGCCCGGAGTGTTTCTCCTGGGAGTTCTGGGGGAATTTGGACTCAGTTCTTCCGGCACCTTTCTTTACTAAGTCGGCTTCACACGAGGTCAATTTGGATGAACCAACACCTGTTCTTTTTCTTCAATTAGTCATTCAGGTTTGTGAGATTTGGGGGTTTTCCTCAGTTACCTTTGAATCTACTCCTTCCTGATGGCTGAAAGGTTTGAGGGTGACTACTTAGTTTTTCGTCTTTCACCTGATATTGCTATTCATGCTGGAAGATTTACTGCTTTATTACGTGACGTGATAGATATACCTTGTACCCTCATTTATCTGTTTGTATGCTTTGGCATCACCATCACCAGGTGAATGTATTGTTACGCCTCCGTTCGTTAGTTAATTTTCCGTAAAAATTCTTTCCGAAGAAACTTTAGCAATACAAGTCTTTTCATAAATAAAACTGGTTTATTCTTTCTAAATACAACTTTGCAATACACTTAATTTCCATGGTCACGCTATAACAAACGCTATAATTCACAACGAACGTCTCACGTGCTCAAAAATATGTCTCTCTCTGTCCACAGTTCAATTACACATTACATTATATTGTTGCCGTCACGTCTTGACCATCTTATATATAAAAGAATACCGAACCTAGTAAACGCTAGAGCATTCAGGAAGGGACGTGAACGTTCCAGAAGTTCATGACGTGTTACTAGCGCCACGTGACTTCCCCTGTCGTATCAGTATATTTCGATTCCATAGACTAAATTTGCTTTTGTATATGTGGGGTTCCAGACCGCACCCTGTGATCACTTTGAACAGATCACAGTTCTTGTATTTGTTGAACCCTCACTCTTGTTCTGAAAATTTTTCTACCCCCCCCCCAAAAAAAAAACAACAACAACAAAATTTTGTTGGAAGCCTATCAAGTTTTACAGCTGTTGGAGAACCAGACCCAGCATTCGAAAACTATGAAGAAAGGACCAACAAAGGGGAAACCAGACTACTAATAATTATAAACCAAGAGAAAGCTAAGAAATTGATGTTGTTCTTCCAGTAGTTCCCTTTTTATCTGTTCATGAAACATGAAATAAGTTTATGAGAAGGAACTGAAGTAATATGAAAGTTATTCAATAAACAATGTAGACTCATAGGAAGTAAAGAACAATGTACAGGCCTTTATATGCATACAGAAATCAACACAGATATAAAAGCTATCTTAATCTTAGATTAAGTGGCATGTACACTGATGATGGTCAGGTCAAGTGGCACATATACTAACGATGGCCAGGTCAAGTGACTCATATACTAATGATGGCCAGGTCAAGTGGCACGTATACTAACGACAGCCAGGTCAAGTGGCACATATACTAACGATGGCCAGGTCAAGTGGCACGTACACTAATGATGGCCAGGTCAAGTGGCACGTATACTAACGATGGTGAAATTCTTACGGTTCAGTGACTACCTCAGTTGAACTTATATCAACAGCTGAATGATATAATAGAGAAACCAGTAAATCAGAAAGAAAAAAAGAGGACTTGGGTTTAAACTAAAACATGTTACTTGTAAAGTTTGGGTTGTGACAAAGTATTAACATGACTGTTAGTTTAGATTTCTATTTAATGACATAACTGTGAGTACAGAAATAGCCACTAATGGGACTGTACACATACATGAATAGAGAATAGTTTACAGCCCATAATAATGTGACTGTCCATCAAAATAAAGCAACAAATCACGTTTCTGTTAAAGCATGTGCACAGAAATAAGCAGACATGACCTCTTCTCTTAGAACACAATGTAGAATTTCTCACCTTATGTATCCTATAATGTTTATAACAAGAATTCCCCACGGAAATAAGCTTGCATTTTAAATCTGTGAAAACGTTTATTGCAGTATATTGTTACGACAGAAGTAGTCACGTGATGCTGGTAACACGTCATGGGTTTCTAGAAGGATCATGACTGTTCCCAACAACTCTAGTCTTTTCTACGCATCCTCTATTTTAGTATAGAAGCCGGCAAATAAAGTGACAAGATAGATAATTGCAGACAGGCAGAGACAGAGATGGACAATTGAGTCAAGCACGATGGCGACCAAAAGTGAAGTGCATGAATCGTTGTGAATTATAGCGTGTGTTTAAGTTAAAGTGACTGTGGAAATTAAGTGTATTGCAAAGTTGTATTGAGAAAGAATAAATTAGTTTTATTTAAGAAAGGACTTGTATCACTAAAGTTTCATCGGAAATAAATTGTATACAAAATTAACAAACGACCAGAGACGTAACAATATACTGTTACATCTCTGTTCGTTAGTTAATTTTCCGTATAATTTCTTTCCAAAGAAACTTTAGCGATACAAGTCCTTTCTTAAATAAAACTGGTTTATTCTTTCTGAATACAACTTTGCAACACACTTAATTTCCACAGTCGTGCTATAACAAATGCTGTAATTCACAATGAACGTCTCATGTGCTCGACTCAGAAATACTCTCTCTCTGTCTGCAGTTCAATTACACATTATTGCGTCACGTCTTGACCTTCTTATATGTACAAGAATACCGACTCTAGTAACCTCTAGAAGTTTCATGAACGTTCTAGAAGTGCATGATGTGTTACTAGCGTCACGTGACCTCCGCTGTCGTAACACTGCCCATTCCTTAGTATTGTTCATCCCGAACAATAGCCACTTACATTAAACCAATAAACAATTAACAATAATTTAATTAAATGTACAGAATTTATAAACACAAAATTACAATTCAACAAAGTCTCTTAATTTTACGGGACGTATCTTCTTCTGTACTGATTTTCGTCTCGTTGCCTTCTGCATCATGTGGGGTTCATATGCTTCATCAGGAAATGTCCTATCATCGGTAACAGTCACATCACTGGTAGTTACTTCATCAAGGGCTTCACTGTTTCCCTTCTCAAAACCAGGTAGAGTTTCTTCTTCGACAGTGGCTTTTTCAGGTGACACGTCTTCAGCAGCATCATTTGCTCCGTTATTCACTTTGTTCCAACTGAAATGTCCTGGACTGTGCTAATGCTAAAGTCTATTGGCATGCACCACCTTCGGTTTACCTCGCCAACCACATTTTACCCGGAAAGTCACGTCTGAGAGATGATCCACTGTGTCATATGGGCCTTCCCATGGAGAAGTCAACTTAGGAACTTCCCTTTGGTCTTCCTGGGATTATACAACCACACCTTGTCTCCTGGTTCAAAGCTGACTTCAGTAGATCTCTTATCATAAGTTAACTTCAGTAGATCTCTTATCATAAGTTAACTTCATCGAATCAGCAGACGTTTTCATCTATCCGTTCAAATACCACTTTCAGAAGTTTGGGGCAGAGGACCAGCAATGTCAATGGCTACTCTTTCCATTGGTGCATCAACTTGATATAACTTCATTGGAGCACGACCCTTATGCTTGGGTCCCCTTTTAGCACAACATTATTCCACATCTTGCCTCATATCTATCCAGTAAAATCTTGGACGTAGGTGACTCAATGTCTTCTTAATTACGATGTCCTCCTGTTAAAGTATCATGGGATTGATGCAGCACAACTTCCCGTAACTTGCTCGGTATAACCGTTTGCCAGGTCGTCACTTTCCCATCTCAGGAGAAGAATACCATCTTCAAGCTTCAACTGGTCCCATTGTGCCCAATAGTTCTTTGTCACAGGGCTTAGACTAGACACCTTCTCCCAAGCAGGGTGCAAGACACTTGCTTTTAGAAAATCAATTATTGGCTTCAAATCTTGGTCTTTCTCCTGCTCTGATTTAATATCTATACCTGGTTCCATTTCATCATCATCAACTCTTTCAGTCGGCTTGACTTCAGCTTGACGGTACCTGGTTAGCTCAACCTCTCTTTTGTAGCAATGTTTGCAGTCATTTTTGCAGGGTCTTCGGGTCAGTCCATCGGCATTACCATGAGATTTTCCTTCTCTATATTCAATATTATAATTATACTGGCCTATCTTTCTGATCCAATGTTTCAGTTGTCCCTCTGGGTTCTTTAATGATCTTA
>NW_013670519.1:11048-17134 GCF_000517525.1 Limulus polyphemus | reverse complement strand
ATTCTTTCTTAATACAACTTTGCAATACACTTAATTTCCACAGTCACACTATAACAAACGCTATAATTCACAAAGAACGGGTCACGTGCTCGACTCAACAATACTATCTCTCTGGTCGTAGTTCAATTACACATTGTTGCCGTCACTTCTTGACCGTCTTATATGTACAACGATACCACATCTAGTAACCTCTCGAGGTTTCATGAACATTCTAGAAGTGCATGACGTGTTACTAGCGTCACGTGACCTCTGCTGTCTTAACACTACTTCGGAGCAGATCCAATAAACATCGCAAGAGTTTTAATAATGGTCATCCCTCTGGAATATTTGGAATTTAGTGGGATACTGTACAGGCATACCAGGATTACTGCCCACTTTATCGAGTTACTGATATAGAATGAAACTAAAGACACTGCCCTTAATCTGGAATATTGAGTTCCCCATATTGCAAGATTTATTTTGGTTACAAATATTAGAAAAAGAGGTTCTACTGTAGATTGGAATCAGCTCGGTAGTGTGATTGAAGAAAATAATCTTGGCATGGTGATAGATAAATCACTTGTCATCAAATCATTTTGCATTTGCTAATAGCAAAGCTAATAGAATTTTAAGGTGCATTTATATACTTTGATTATGTGTCATAATAGGTAACTATCTTTCTTTGTACAAATAACTTGTTAGGCTTCACTTGGAATATTGTGTTCATTTGTGGTGTCCTTATCTAAAAAAGGATTTTAATTTATTGGAGGAATTGTTTTATCCTAAGAAAAGAAGGGTAAGAGGTGATATTGTTAAAGTTTCCAAAATTATCTGGTGGTTAAAATAGATAGAGCCCTCCAAATTGTATGTCCTATACACCGAAGATAATATTGTAACATTTTGGGATAACAAGGGACCTACTGGTCCATCTCATCTGTCCCATCATCTAGACTAAAACTATTAATAAATAAATTTTAAAAAATCTTATAACTAGCCCTTATAATTCATATAGTTATCATGCTTTCTCTTAAACTCACTTAAATTTACTGCCTCCACAACATCCGAAGGCAACCCATTCCAAAGAAAAATGAAACTGTCATAGCTGAAGATGACTCCTTATACCCTGCCAAAATTTATATTTGTGTCCCCTAGTCCTACTATTCTCACTATTAAACATGAAAAAAAGAAAATGCATCAACACTATCAATTCCCTTTACAATCTTAAACACCTCAATCAGATCCCTCCTAACTCTTCTTTTTTCAAGAGAAAACAATTTGAGAGATTTTCAACCTCTCCTCATATGACAATCACTTCATCTCAGGCACCATTCTATTTAATCCTTCTTTAAACCCTTTCCAACAATTCAATGTCTTTCCTAAGGTAAGGAGCCCAAGAGTGAACACAATATTCCAAATGTGGCCTAACCTGTGACCTGTACAATGAAATTATAATCTCTTTACTCCTATATTCAATATCCCTGTAGACACAATCTAAAATCCTATTTGCCCTACCACTAGCAACAGCACACTGCTTGGATGGCTTTAGAGACTGATCAACAATTACACCAAGATCCCTTTCTTTTATAACACTAAGGTTATTCCCATCCAAATTATAGTTATAATTCAAATTATGTTAACCCATATGCATTATCTTGCACTTATTATAATTAAAACCCATCTGTCATTTAATTGCCCAACTCGCTACATGATCTAAATCCTTTTGTAAATCAGTAGCATCCTCTTCACATCTAGCAACACCCAAGACCTTAATATGATCTGCAAATTTAAGTGATTTATTTACCATTCCTTCATCTATGTCATTGATGTAAATCAAAAAGAGCAAAGGTCCTAAGACAACAGGACAAATGTTTAAGATTTGTACACAAACAGATCAGTTAAAAATAGTTATATTTTTCTAAGAGATTGATTGACATTGGATTGAGGCGCTGTTGTAGAGGTATGTTGTGTCATGGAGTTTAAGAAGGGGAATTCGTAATTATTTGGAAAAATAAATGGTTTAAGTTTTTCGTAATGGATGGGTGTGCAGGGTTCTTTGTTTTCTGTATGTTAGTTATGAACATTGTTTTGAGTTTGTACTTTTTGTAAAAGGTTCATAAGGATTATATTTTATATACAAGTATAGTTGAATCTAGGCTTAGATATATGTGTTGTATGTGGGTGCTAAATAGAGATTTATATATAAACTATAGATAGGATACAGGTAAAAAAATATACATTTTCTCAACTGCATTCATGTCTAAACTGTTTTTAAAGTCACAGTTTTATCTGATTGCTTTGTTGTGTTTTTCAGAACAGAGATATTGAAACAACATTAAAGGATTTCTCCAGGAAGACCAAAGTTTGAATGTCAATAATTGTGATTTAAATTCACTTAGTAAATCGTTCAACATTTAAAGAAGTGTAGACTTTAAAAAAGATAGATTATTTTTATAACTAATATCCCTTATATATAATATAATACAAGTAATAATACCTCATATACAGTAATATATATTTTTTGGTTAAATTATTATGATGGCTGTGCACATTCTTGTGATGAGTTAGTTTTTTGACTGTTTATTGTTAAACCAGTTCATTTGTCTTCTTCCCACAGGAGACTGTTGCTATGTAGTGCATATTAAATACTAATCCAAGAGCAGTGGGTGTCCATGTTTTATTAGTTACTCAACTACCAATCAGTTATTGTACAAGTCTTCAGTTTAGTTGTCATGCCACACATTTTTTTAAAAGTTTTCAGGTTTAAATTATTTTCCTTTACATGTTGTTATTAAACACTATACAGTATATAATACATAAATTTGGGTAACGGTAAACTTTAATATATATACAAAATGTATTTTTATTGGCAGAACGGAGTTATAATACTGAAATTTATTGTAATTATGTAAAGTTGTCTTGTTAAGTCTTTCTACAAACAAGGCAAAACAGTGTTATGATACTGAAGTTTATGATAATTTGGTAAAGTTTTCTTGTTAAGTCTTTCTACAAACAAGGCAGAACAGTGTTATGATACTGAAGTTTATTGTAATTACTTAGTATCAATGTGTATGACATACTACAGCTTCTCATTCAAAATACTAAGATTCATATTCTGATGTAAACTTATAACTGTCAGTTAGTTATATAACTGTATTTGTGAATGTTTTCCGGGGAAACTACTATGTCTCAAAAGAAAGGCTTTGAGATTTATGTATGAAAATAGTTAAAAGTATAACATTATAACACTCTCCTCAAATATTACTTTAATCCATCTGAACTATTGTTATTTTTGTCTGCCATTCTTTTAACTGCTCTGTCTATACAATCTGCATGAAAAAAAGCTGTTATTCAAACACAAATGAACTGTGTTCCATGTGCAAATTATTTTACGTACTGTTCATACTGTGAGGATATATTGAGATATGTTTAATTTTTCATGATCAATAAAATCATTTTTTGATGTAGTAAAATGAGTAATATTTTTTTTAAAAAAGCCAGCACAAAATATAATTTAGTAATCATTAGGCTCATGTAGCAACTTCCTGTCATATCAGTAATGATCAAATGTAAGCAACAAGTTGAATATCTTTTAGAAAGATATTTGTGGCTGATTAATGTGAAATATAATTTGTGTTCTGTTCATAAAAAATTAAATGTAATAGATTAAACTATTTCTCAGTTTTCGTGAGCTATATCACGCTTTCAATCTGTCAGATCAACCCACTTTCTATAGGATGAAAACTAAGTGCAAAACACTAATAAAACATCAGTTTACTTACAGCAAATATGGTATTAAATTAAATTTTCATATGGGCCCTTAACAATACTGTTCGCTTGTATCCAAAGTGCAAGGCTTTGTGTTCCTCAGCTGCTAATATCAATAACTAGTGTCTAGATCCACTTTTTGGATGGTAAGCCCTTATCAAGAAATGATACAGATACTTTTATGTATGATCAGATTTTTATCCTAGAGAGTAAGCCCATCTCAAGACATAATACAGATACTTTTACCTTTGATTGGGTAGTTTTTATCTACCATGAGGCAACTTAGACCTATTGGTTAGCATGTCAGAATTTGGATTTGTATATAACCAAAAAAAAACAAAATCGTATTCTGCACATTGGGTGCATTATAAAGATGATGGTCAAATCTTACTGTAAGGAAATAGTAACCCAAGAGTTGGTTGTGAGTTGTTGAACAGTGCATATAGCCCTTGTACAGTTTGCATGATCCCACTGCAAAAACACATTCTCCCCTGTAGATGTTATTTGTAAGAGCTATTGATATTTGTAGCCCCTATATATGTTTTGTAAGAGCTAGTGGTGTATGCACCACATAGCTTCTGTATGGCTTCTGGTACTCCTTTGTGATCTATCATCTTGATACTCACAAGGGTTTGCTGAGATGCAGAATATATGAAAAAGTTGAATTTTGGCCATCCAGCTTTCCTGTCACGTAGACACTATGCATGCTTGGCATTTTACACTTAGCTGCTGGGATTTTCACGATGGGGGTTGGTGGCTGTACCTCAACACCAACCACTACTGGTTTCTCCGAGGCTGACTTATTGGTAATATTCTTCTTACACTGGCTCCTCATATGTCCTTGCTCTCCACAGTTCCAACAACCTTTCTAGGTAGCAGCCTTTCCTGCCGTGGTATCTTCCCTGTGTTGAAGTTTCCCGCATTGAGCATTCTTGTGCCCGGGTTTGTTACAGTGCCAGCAAAGTCCCTCAAACCTCTCTGAAAGCTAACCTTTTCTGGCCTTGAATTCTGATGACTGTACCAACCTTGGTACCTCTATGCTGGACTTAACATAGGATTCGAATTCAAGAGCTTTGGCCATTGCATCCTGCATAGTAGAGGGGTGTGCTTGCTTTACTTGTATTTTCAGTTGCGGACTGTTCAAGGCGTCTACAAACTGATCCCTCAGGGAGATATAGAGACAGATAATCGAGTCAAGTGAGCGGTAGTGACCGTAAGTAAAGTGCGTGAATCGTTGTGAATTATAGCGTGTGTTTGAGTAAAAGTGACTATGGAAATTCTGTGTATTGCAAAGTTGTATTGAGAAAGAATAAACTGACCATAAGACACAGTTTATATAATAATAATTATACAATATCCAGCACAACTAACCATAAGATACAGTTTATATAATAATCACTATACAATATCCAGCCAAAGTGACCATAAGACACAGTTTATATAATAATAGTTATACAATATCCAGCACAACTGACCATCAGACACAATTTATATAATAATAATAACTATACAATATCCAGCACAAGTGACCATAAGACACAGTTTATAAAATAATAGTTATACAATATCCAGCACAACTGTCCACAAGACACAGTTTATATGATAATCACTATACAATATCCAGCACAACTGACATTAAGACACAGTTTATATAATAATAGTTATACAATATCCAGCACAACTGACCATAAGACACAGTTTCTATAATAATAATAGTTATACAATATCCAGCACAACTAACCTTAAAACACAGTTTATATAATAACAGTTATACAATATCCAGCACAACTGACCATAAGACACAGTTTATATAATAATCACTATACAATATCCAGCACAACTGACCATAAGATACAGTTTATGTAATAAAAATAGAGAGACAACAGCAGTGGTTGGAGGAGAAAGAAAATAAACAAGAAGAGAGACTACAGCAGTGGTTGGAGGAGAAAGAAAATAAACAAGAAGAGAGACTACAGCAGTGGTTGGAGGAGAAAGAAAATGAACAAGAAGAGAGACTACAGCAGAGAAAAAATAAACAAAGGGAGAATATATTAATCATGGACCTAATCAGCCCTGACAACAGGAATCCTCTTCAAGACCCCGCAGCTAAACTCTAATGCAAACATCTTTAGTCCTGCCAGAAGTCACATTCTAGACACGAGTGTCAGCAATAGGGGGATCTAGTACGAAGGAAGCCACAGGAATTCGATGCGAAGGCACTGGGGGAAACATATAGAGCACAATTTGAGCTCCTGGCAGAAATGAATGGATGGACAGAGGAGCAGAAAGCAGTGTACCTGGCAACGAGCCTGAAAGGACAACCACTGGAAATACTTGGACAG
>NW_013670519.1:4954-10359 GCF_000517525.1 Limulus polyphemus | reverse complement strand
AGTTTATTCTTAGATTCTGCAAATGGCTTAAAATTCAGTGTACAATGGACTACAATAAAACCTCTATGTTGGTTGTGAAACAGACTAAATACATTCATCTCAGTAATACAGGAAAGCTGTGACATTCTCATAGTTGGGGTCTCAATACACTTGAGAGCTTAAATTTTGAATTCCAACATAAATCTTGCCTATAATGAGAGGAATGTGACCAGGCATGATAGTTTACGCCAAATGTACAAAGTTCATTCTGCAATCCTCACCATTTTTTTGGCACAATAAACAAAAGTATGGCTGCAATGAAACACAAATATTGTTGCGTCATCGAGATCACGTGACAATTCTCATGCCCTCTTGTTTCTAGAACTATCCGTATCTTGGCGAATGCTCTAGTATTTGCTAGATAGGGTAGGCTGGTATATAAAAGAGGGGAATGTAATGTGTGGGTAGATAGTGAGTAATTGAACTGCAGTCACAGGGTTTTGTTGAAGTTAACGTTCGTTCGTTACAGTGTTGTTTTAGCGCGAGTATTGAGATTAAGTGTATCGCAAAGTTATATTCGGAAAGAATAAACCAGTTTTATAAAGTAAAGACTTGTGTCGTTAAAGTTTCGTTGGAACGAAGTTACGGAAAAATCAATTAACAAACGGAGACGTAACAGTATCATTGTACGCTCAATTGATGACGTATGCATCTCTTCTGTTCATGGACGTTTCCTACTTCATTATGATAGAATGAAAATGAATTAAATATTGGCAATTTGATTGTGTGTGAAAAATATTAGAGGAGTAAACAGGTTCCACACAATCGAATCTTCAATTGAATTCTGGTGCAACGCTTACACTCTTATGAGGTAGTACATAATAACAGCTCATTGTAAACTACATTCATTGATCAAGGCAAGCTACCTACATATATCAGAACTTAACGCTGTACTGTGGTATTCATTGATCAACGCAAGCTACCTACATATATCAGTACTGAACACCGTACTGTGGCATTCATTGATCAGAGCAAGCTACTTACATATGTCAGAACTGAACACCATACGCATTCATTAACGTGCTCTCATTGCTTTTTCAACCCCGCACCGTGGTATTTATCAATGTGTTTGATTGCCTTGTCGACCCCGTACTGTGACATTCACTAACGTCATCTGATTGCGAATCTGACCACAGTACGGTGTTAACTTCTGATATATGTAGGTAGCTTGCTTTGATCAGAATTTAGTAACAATAAGTATATTATGTAGTAGAACAATAATATCAGGTTGAAATGTGTTTAAATAAACTTAACATGTCGGACCCCCTGCAGGGATTATGTATGCTATGGCATAATGTATGATTTATGTATGTATGGCGTCATGCAGGAGTTGTGTATGTTATGGCCTCATGTAGATATGCTATGGCATAATGCAGGGATTATGTACGCTGTGGCTTTGTGAAGAGGTTATGTATGTTATGGTTTAATGCAGGGGTTACATATGCCATGGCATAAAGCAAGGGATACTTTTTTTAAATTATTTGGTGAAAATATGACCAATTTAATGATAACAAATTAGTTTACTTCTGCTTCAACATTTCTACAAGCTCTCTTCACTTGTACACTGTTGTAACTTGTAGACTTAAGTTTGAAAACGCCGTTCAAACGGAAATACCATGTTAATTGTACCACAAGTAACATAAAGATAAAGTTACATAATTTCACGGCTGATCTGTTAAGTAATTGAATATACGCGATAACTAACATAGATTCAAATACTTCACTGAATGATTGGCACAATTCTAAATGAGAATAATACTCTGAATGCTTCACTTACTCTCATATTTATAATCTAATCTAGTCTGTCAGTACTTCTCTGATTTACTAGTCTTAACCTCTAATTTGAACATTATTTGTATTATTCGTCTACTTTTCACTCTTAACGTCATGCACTCTCTAACTAACATTTAAATATACTGTTACGTCTCTGATCGTTAGTTAATTTCCAGTATAATTTCTTTCCGATGAAACTTAAGCTACACAAATCCGTTCTTAAATAAAACTGGTTTATTCTTTCTCAATACAACTTTGAAATTCACTTAATTTCCACGGTCACGCTATAAGTTAAACAAACGCTATAATTCACAACGAACGACTCACGCGCTGACCCAACTGTCTGTCTTCATCTCTGTCTGCAATTCAACTACATTGTTGCCGTCACTTCTTGGCCGTCTTATATACAAGAATACCGCATATCTAGTAAACACTCGAGGCTTCAGGAAGGGACATGAACGTTCTAGAAGCTCATGACGTGTTACCAGTGTCACGTGACTTCCGCTGTCGTAACAATACCTTACAACAAAATATTACATTTCTTTTCTTCGTCCTTCAAATAGATACCTAGGCCATTAAGGCCTAACACAAAGATGTTGTAGGTGCACGAAACTTGATAAGTTCCAGTGCAAAATGATAATACTATGTAATTTTGTTCCACGAAATATGCTTCTTTTCCAGTCATACTGTAACACCATAATTCAAATGAAATATAAGATATCAAAACAAGTTTTTGAAAGCTTAAAAAAATCAGGATTGTATCTGTGGTGGAAGCTGTACACAAAATTTTATCTTTTTATGAGAGCACTGCCTATGATTCTCAAAGCTAATATACATATGGGTAATTATGTCACACCACAGCAATTGATGTTGGAAAATGATTCGCTAAAAATTGATAAAACTACTTGTATTTAAGTCACAAGGCTAAATTGACTCTGTTTAGTTCAAACTATTTCGACAAGCATTATTCATAGAAAAGAATCAGGAAATTCAGAAACATTAATGTTTTCACTTGGAATAAACCCAAAATTAAAATATATGATTTTATATTTTTTTTATGTATAAAATCAAATATATACATATAAATCTTCTTTTATTGAATAAATTTCAATTCTGAACTTTTCTAATGTATGTAAGAACAACTACAAGTATATTTTCTATATACATTTTTCAATTCAATGGTGAAAGTTTGATCTGTAAGCGGGATAATTAAACAATAATTCTTTGTTAGACTTAATATCTTCCAGGATTTTATTTTGTTTCGTCTCTGGTCGTTTGTTAATTTTTTTGTAGAAATTCTTTCCGAGAAACTTCAGCAACACAAGCCTTTTCTTAAATAAAACTAGTTTATTCTTTCTCAATTCAACTCTGCAATACACGTAATTTCCACCGTCACTTTAACTTAAACACACGTTATAATTCACAACGATTCACGCACTTTACTTAGGTCACTACCGCGCTTGACTCAATTGTCCGTCTCTCTCTCTCTCTGCAATTCAATTGTTGCCGTCGTTGTTGTTCTTGGCAGTTATTTTGATTTAAAAATAATAATCTCCTAAGAAATAATTACCAATCAAGGGTGCTCGAAGATTAAACAATTATCCTTCACCCTGCTCGTGGCATAAGGTTACATTTCAATTTATGGTCAGTGGAATAGTGAGCCATATGGGCGAAGGGGTAATAGTAATAATTAATAAATTAACCAATAGAATAATTAGTTAATTAATCAATTAATTAATCTAAAAAATTAATATATATATATATACACACACATACATATGAAGGTAAGGCAAGTAGGCAGTAGTTAAGGCAAGTCCAAGGCGTGGCAGAGGCCGGTTGAACTTTGAAGAAGGAGCAAATCGGCAGCTGATTTTGACAAGTTATCGAAATTAAATTTTTTGCCTTCACTTTATTTGCCGGCTTATGTATACAAAATAGAGGGCGTATCTAGCAAACGCTAGGACGTTCGACAGGTTCCTGGATCTTACTAGATACTCATTACGTGTTACCAGCGTCACGTGACTTCCTCTGTCATACCAATATCAAGTATGTATGTATGTATGTTTTTAATTATGCACAAAGCTACACAAAGGCTATCTGTGATCTGCCCACCACGAGTATCGAAACCCGGTTTCTAGCGTTGTAAGTCCGCAGACATAAGGAACAATATCAAATATCAAATAATATAATCTATCCAAAACAATCATAATTCTACCAACGTCTATTGAGTCTCACTTCGGTTAAGTAGTAGAAGCTTTGCAGTTTGAAAACAAATAAATAAATGGATTTATTTACTTTATTTATTTATTTATTCCACAGTTTACCTTTCCGAATTTTCTAATATTGAAATTACAAAAACATTTGCAGCTATTATTTTTTAAAAGATTAAATTACAAAATCATAACTCAATATGATTGTGCATAAAGGTACTCTATATTACTTGGCTCTTAAGAGCCTCTGTACACTTTCGTTTCATTTATAAGAAATAACGCTTTACTGGAATCAAAATCAGGTAAACATTGACCATTTTAATTTCTAAGTAGAAGTTTACAGATCAAGTAATGTTCATTCTTCTTGTATGAACGTTTATGTAAATACAACAAAATAACCATCATTCTAGTTTTACACAATAAATAAATGTTTTAATTTGAGTCTGATCTACTCTATGCCTCTCGAACTTTCGAAACATCTGCAATCAATTTGAAAATACCTATCAGTCTCAAATAGAAACATGTTTTTCTGTGAAAAACAAAACTCATGGTTGTGTAATTTAATTGCTGTTTATTAAGGTACTAGGAATTATATGTATATTTAACTTAATTTTAAAAACAAATTTCGAGACACGCGATCTTGTTGTTCTAACATAGTACCACAACCAGTTATAATTATCGCGACCATATGCTGTACTATGATAACGGATAAGCTTAAGATTCTTCTCAACTTTACTACCTCACTAAGTTCTATGCGAATTGTTTTTATATGTGACCCCCGCTTGTACTAACAAGCTGAACTGTTGCTGAAAAATAAGTACATTATAAATAGACTAAAGCTACTCGAGTTTATAGTTACATTTGTTATATATCAAGTCTATATACTGTTACGTCTCCGTTCGTTAGTTAATTTTCCGTAAAAATTCTTTCCGATGAAACTTTAGCGACACAAGTCCTTTCTTAAATAAAACTGTTTTATTCTTTCTGAATACAACTTTGCAATACACTTAATTTCCACAGTCGCGCTAGCCACTTACATTAAACCAATAAACAATTAACAATAACTTAATTAAATGTACAGAATTTACAAACACAAAATTACAATTCAACAAAGTCTCTAAATTTTACTGGACATATCTTCTTCTGAACTGGTCTCCCTCTCGTTGGCTTATGCTTCATGTGGGGTTCATCAGCTTCATCAGGAAACGTTCTATCATTGGTAACAATCACATTAGTGGTAGTAACTTCATACAAGGGCTTCACTGTTTCCCTTCTCAAAACCGAGTCGAGTTTCTTCTTCTTCTTCTTCTTCGACAGTGGCGTTTTCAGATGGCAACACTTACTGGAGTCTGGACTTTGTTGTTTCCAATCGTCATTTTATTG
>NW_013670519.1:2159-4666 GCF_000517525.1 Limulus polyphemus | reverse complement strand
CACATAGACACTGTGTGAGCTTGGAATTTTACACCTAGCTGTCGGGACTTTCATGATGGGGTTGGTGAGTGTCCCTCAACACCAACCACTACTGGTCTCCTTGATGCTAACTTGTTGGTAATATTCTTCTTACACTGGCTCCTCATATGTCCTTGCTTTCCACAGTTCCAACAACCTTTCTGGGTAGCAGCCTTTCCTGTCATAGCATCTTCCCTGTGTTGAAGTTTCCAGCATTGAGCTTTCTTGTGCCCAGGTTTATTACAGTGCCAGCAAAGTCCCTCAAACTTCTCTGAAAGCTGACCTTTTCTGGCCTTGAATCCTGATGACTGTACCAACCTTGGTACCTCTGTGCTGGACTTAACGTAGGATTCAAATTCAAGAGCTCTGGCCATTGCATCCTGCATAGTAAAAGGGTGTGCTTGCTTCACTTGTATCTTAAGTTGTGGACTGTCCAAGGCATCTACGAACTGATCCCTCAGCAACAACTTGAGGAGATCGGGTGGTGCAGTTGGGTAGGCCTTGTGTGCCATACTTTCCAAGTCCTGTGCTAACTCTTGCAGGCTCTCCTCTTTAGCACGAACTCTCGTCCTAAACCTAGCCCTGTAGACTTCAGACTGATTTTGGGTTCCGTACCTGAGTTCTAGAGCCGCTACCAGTGCTCTATAGTTGTGCCTGTCGTCTGCTGACAACTGTCATACGAAAGACCAGGACAACGCCACTTCACCCATAGTCTGATGGGATGGTAGAAAAGTACAATTGGACCCTTGGACAGGAATTGGTAAAGTTTTTTAATAGCCGCTAAGATGACTAGGATATCTTACTTCCTCCACTGTTGATGGCCTATAGAACAGCAGAGCACGAAGCCACTGGATACACTCCAGCAAAGTTGATGTTTGGTCGAGAATTTCGGTTGCCAGTGGGCCTGATAACAGGACGTCCACCTTACGAAGAGTTGCTTAAAAATGTGTCAGAGTTCGTGAAAGTGTTATATGAAAGGATGGATGATATTCACCATCAAGTGCGCTCAAACTTGAAAACGTCTTCTGATTCCATGAAACTAAGTTATGATAAGAGATCCATTGAAGTTAGCTTTGTACCAAGACAAGGTGTGGTTGTGTAATCATAGGAAGACCAGAGGGAATTCTCCTAAGTTGTCTTTTCCATGGGAAGGCCCATATGACATTGTGGATCGTCTCTCAGACGTGACTTTCCGAAGAAAATGTGGTCAGTGAGGTAAACCAAAGGTGGCGCATGCCAACAGGGTTTGGAGTTATCACAGTGCAGGACATTTTAGTTGGAACGAAGTCAACAATGGAACAAATGACGCTGGTGAAGACGTGTCACCTAAAAATGCCACTGTTGAAGAAGAAACTGTACTTAGTTTTAAGAGGGAAAATAGTGAAGCCATTAATGAAGTTACTACCATTGATGTGACTGCTACTAATAATGGGACATTTCTTGATGGAGAAGATGAACCCCACGTGATGGAGAAGCCAATGAGACAGAAACATTACGGAAGAAGCTACGTGCTGTAAAATTAAGAGACTTTGTTGTATTTTAATTTCGTGTTTGTAAATTCTGTACATTTAATTAAGTTATTGTTACTTGTGTATTGGTTAAATGTAAGTGGCTATTATTCGAGATGAACAATACTAATGAAGGGGCAGTGTGACACTGGGAGCATGTGCGCTGGAGTTTCTAGAATTATCGGGGAACCCCGCGAATCTCTGAATATTTGCTAGACGCCCTATTTTTTAGTATATAAGCCTGAGAAAAAAAGCCAGCGATATATAGGCAGATAGATCGAAGAGATAGATAGATAATTGAGTCAAACGAACAGTAGGCAGCGTAAGTAAAGTGTGTGAATCACTGTGATTTATAGTGTGTGTTATAAAAGTTGTTAATTGTATAACAAAGTTTGTATCAAGAAAGAATAAATTAGTTTTAATTAAGAAAGGATTTGTATCACTGATGTTCCTCGGAAAGAATTTATACCGGAAATTAACAAACAAGCAGATACACAACACCCCCAAAACGCATCCCTCAGACATAGGTCTAACCAATCATACGTGTGATGTGTGATACGCAATGTTATACTTACAGTTAGAAAAAACGTTGAAGTAACTTTATAGATTGTTTTTGAGGTCTAATTTTATCAAGTACCTCGCTATGAACGAGTTCTACTGTGGATAGTATTGTTACGACAACGGAGGTCATGTGACACTAGTAGCACGTTATATTCTCGAATCTTCATGAATCCTCGGGAGGTTACTAGATTTCGGTATTCTTTTATATATAAGACGGTCAAGACGTAACAGCAACAATGTAATGTGTAATTGAACTGCGGATTGAGAGAGAATATTGTTGAGTCGA
The DNA here is from genome assembly GCF_000517525.1 of Limulus polyphemus. Lineage (NCBI taxonomy): Eukaryota > Metazoa > Arthropoda > Merostomata > Xiphosura > Limulidae > Limulus > Limulus polyphemus. Next base: position 2,293 of record NW_013670519.1, on the reverse strand, counting down.
TCACGTGAGACATTCGTTGTGAATTATAGAGTTTGTTATAGCGCGACTGTGGATATTAAGTGTATTGCAAAGTTGTATTCGGAAAGAATAAACCAGTTTTATTTAAGAAAGGACTTCTGTTGCTAAAGTTTCAT
>NW_013670519.1:0-1263 GCF_000517525.1 Limulus polyphemus | reverse complement strand
GACTTCTAACAGGACTGAAGATGTCTGCATTAGGGTTTAGCTGCAAGGTCTGGTAGGGCTTTCCGTTGTCTGGGGCTGATTAAGTCCATGGTTAATGTATCCTCCTTGTGTAAAAGACAAAAAAATAATCCTTTAATGTATCTAATTCGCTTTCAAATTTACTAATGTTTCTATTTGTACTCCTTGCCACTGTTGTAGTCTCTCTTCTTGTTTATGTTCATTCTCCTCCAACAGCTGTTGTAATCTCTCTTCTTGTTTCTTTTCTCCTTCTTCTTGTTTATTTTCTTTTTCCTCCAACAACTGCTGTAACCTCTCTTCTTGTTTCATTTCTTGTTTATTTTGTTGTTCTTCTTGTTTCTTTTGCTGTTCTTGTATTGCTGCCATCGAAGCTGAAAATGGAAAAGTGACGACCTGGCAAACGGTTATACCGAGAAAGTTACGGGAAGTAGCGCTGCGTCAATCCCATGATAGGTTAACAGGAGGCCATCTCGGAGTTAAGTAGACATTCAGTCACCTATTACAGAGATTTTACTGGACAGGTATGACGCAAGATGTGGAAGAATGGTGCAGGACATGCAGTACATTTTGTGCTAAAAGGGGACCCAAGCATAAGGGACGTGCCCCAATAAAGTTATATCAAGTTGGTGCATCAATGGAAAGAGTAGCTGTTGACATTGCTGGTCCTTTGCCCCAAACTCGTGCTGGGAACAAGTACATTTGTGTGGTGATGAATTATTTCACCAAGTGGCCTGAGGCATATGCAATACCAAATCAGGAAGCTAGAACAATAGTCTCGGCTATTACTGATTTCTTCTTCAGATTTGGTATGCCATCCAAACTGCATTCAGATCAAGGCCGTAACTTTGAATTAGCTGTGTTCCATGAATGCTGCAAGTTGTTTAGCATACGAAAGAGCAGAACAACGCCACTTCGCCCACAATATGATGAGATGGTAGAAAAGTACAATAGAACACTTGGACATGAATTGGCAAAGGTTTCTAATAGCTGCCAAGATGACTGGGATGTCTTACTCCCTCCACTGTTGATGGACAGCAGAGCATGAAACCACTTGATACTCTCCAGCAAAGTTGATGTTTGGTCGGGAACTTCGGTTGCCAGTGGATCTGTTAACAGGATGCCCACCTTATGAAGAGTTGCTTGAAAATGTTTCAGAGTTCGTGAAAATGTTATCAGAAAGGATGGATAATATTCATCATCAAGTGTGTTCAAACTTGAAAACGTCTGCTGATTCGATGAAGCTAT
>NW_013670518.1:74955-79268 GCF_000517525.1 Limulus polyphemus | reverse complement strand
AGAGTTAAACAACTAACTATAAGTAACTATAACTAAAATCAAACAACTAACTATAAGTAACTATAACTAAAATCAAACAACTAACTATAAGTAACTAAAACTAAAATTAAACAACTAACTATAAGTAACTAAAACTAAAATTAAACAACTAACTATAAGTAACTAAAACTAAAGGTACACATCCTTAACCATACCTAAAATAACATTACTAGAGAGTTAAACAACTAACTATAAGTAACTAAAACTAAAGGTACACATCCTTAACCATACCTAAAATAACATTACTAGAGAGTTAAACTACTAACTATAAGTAACTAAAACTAAAGGTACACATCCTTAACCATACCTAAAATAACATTACTAGAGAGTCTATCCAGATGGTATTACTTTATATTCTAACAATGATCTTTAATCTCATCGAACATAGTTTCCAACCCTCAAATGCCGGCCGGTCCAAAATGTGGAAAGAATCAAGGATCAACAAGTAACTACGATGGTTGATTTTGTACTTTTCTTATAAAGCTTTCGATATAACTTGTAAATTAATAAAATCATATTAGCAACCCACAAAAATATTATGTAACCTTTGGTTTGGAAGCAAGTTATTTTTACTTTTAGGACTTAGATTTCTAGGCGTTTCCTGCAATGTTGAGAAGTAATCGCCATATTTTACAGTTGGACATTTTGATATTTCAACAGTTTTTGTAAACAACTAAAAGCACACGGTTGTACATTACAACGTTACTCCTAGTAACTGACTGTTACGTTTACGTTGTAATCTACTGTTACGTATCTGCTTATTTGACAATTTCCCGTAAAAATTCTTTCCGAGAAACTTCAGTGATACATGACCTTTCTTAAATAAAACTAGTTTATTATTTCTCGATACAACTTTGTAATACACAGAATTTCCACAGTCACTTTAACTTAAACACGCTATAATTCACAACAATTCACGCACTTTACTTACGGTCACTACCGCTCACTTGACTCAATTATCGGTCTTTATATCTCTCTATCTGCCATTATTTGTCGGACTTATATACTACATAGATTGCGCCTGTAAAAGACTAGAGTTGCCAGGAACAGTCATGATCCTTCTAGAAACTCAAGACGTGTTACCAGGGTCACGTGACTTCCGCTGTAGTAACACTACTTTTCAGGATTGCTTCATTTTACAGAGAAATATATAATTAATTGCAATTCTACACTACTGACTATAAACCTTTCTTGATATACAATTACTGCATAGAGTAGGTTTAATTTTATCGTAATAACTTAATCATTTTACTCTTCTTTCGAGGTTAGTTCAAAACTTAATATATTAATAATTTTGGAAACTAGTTTCGCTGTATGTGCACGTGGTTCATGCTACAGTCTTCGCGTGCGTTAAGGTTTTAATACTATGTCGATAAAGGCACATTATCTAAACCAATTTGTTATTTCGAAATTATTATGTATATAATTTTTTAATAGTTTGATACAATAATTTTTATCGAGTTTTTAAGAATATATTTCACCAACCATAAATCGATATTGTGCTTAAAATTGATGTATCGTCGTGTCGCACGGGAAAGCTGCAATCAAAACTTTTAGCCGCGGCATAACGGCTCATAGAATGCCCCCGAGTTTTTGGTTTTTTTTTTCAAGTACAAACTTTTAGCTCATAGTGAATTAATCTTGGTCGTGTTCAAATATATGAATCGAAAGTGTTTGACCTCTTGAGTCCAAATCTGTAATTTGATCTCAAATCGGTCAAGAGCTAGGAGCTAAAAGTATGTTCTTCAAAAACAAAATAAATCAGGGGCATTCTATGAGCCGCTATGCCGCGGCTTAAAGGTCTCATAGATTAATTTACTCTAATTCTGCCTAAAAAAATTTCAAGTGCCGCGGCTATTGAGAACGAGAATAAAATCTGTAAATGTGAAGTTTTAAGGGGGCCACCCCTACATTTTCGCCATTCCAAACTTTGCCTCCTCTCAGCAAATTGCTACCAAACGTATCTGGGGCTTTGCGTTTTTATATACTAGGTTTAAAACAAAATAAGCTTCAGCAACACATACTTGAACTAAAATCGTTTTTTTTATTGTTTTGTTTTATTGAAATTCTACTCGAGGGCTATATGTAGTAGCTGTTCCTAATTTTACCAACGAGCATATTCGGTGACATGGTTCGATTCTGCGACCAGCAGTTTGCGAGTCGAGCACCTTAAACCACCAGGCCATAGCAGGAAAAATCGGTTAGAAATGACGAAACACATAATTCTAACCCTAACAAAGCACACCTGATACAGAAATTAGTTCTGCTCTTTAAAGTCGCCCCAAACCCACCCAGGTGGCTCAGCGGCAAGTCTCGCGGCTCACAACGCTAAAATTCGCGTTTCAATACCAGTGGTGAGAAGAGCACGGATAGCACATTGTGTAGCCTTGTGCTTAATAACAAAGAAACAAATATTTCAAAGTACGCCCGTACTGATATAAGGAGAGAGAACACAAATTTATGCACAATTTTTTAATACCTAAACCATCCACACGTGTATCGAGTTACTCATGAAAGCCAGAACTGTCGCTACCAAGATGCTTTTTACACCCTAACCGTTAACTGTTTACAATATTCGTCTCTAAAAAATTTAGAAGCCTAATACTTACTGTGTGGATCTTTCTTTTATATTCATTATTAACTAATAAGAAATTTATGATGTTAGAAAAACACGTAGGTTCTAGAAATCTTGATTAAAAACCTTATAGTATAACCCGAGCTCTTTCGAAAGATGGATCTTTCTTCTTCAGAGGCAAGTAAGAAATTTAAATATCGAAATATAGTTTTTACCTTGGAAGATAATCCTTTCTAACAAAGAGTCATATCTTCACCTTCAAGTGAAATACTTTGTAAGTTTGAACAATCACCACATGTCTCACAGTGAAAGAATTTTCTAAAAGCACGTGATATCTGAAGCTGTCAAGCAGGTTAGCGCCACCTAGTAATAGCATCGATAATCATTTACAGAACTTTGATATGAGATAATATCGATAGAAATTGGAGAAACCTGTTCTTATTTCTATTAAAGTTATAAGCTAAATATCTAACAACGTTTAACTGTTATTGTTTTGTTACTTAAAGCTAAAACGTAATTCAGATAATAATTCGACGGAACTAAAACTTCCAAGATTTCGCTAAAATGTCAAGATTTGTCTAGTTTAAAATATCTATCAACATAAAGATCTTTCACATATATGAAAAAAAAGCATACAAAAGAATGCACAGACCAAGACTCAGAGATAAAAAAATCGGTCACCTATGTGGACCCCCGATAGTAGTTATCGGGACTGTGCCAAAAGGAGAGATCAAAGGATGCCACCTGAGGTTTACATAACTATTACGTAATATGCAAATTAAGTTGCCACCTGAAGGTTGCATAATTATTATGTAATATATACAATTGAGGGTTATATAACTTACGTCATGGGCACCAGAGGGCAATGACGTCTTAGTATAACGAAGTGGCGCAAGAGGGTGCGTTGTTACAATGAGAAGGCAGATAATTTACAAGAGAACTACCAGAGGGTGATGTAGATCAACATTACATTAACTTTATAGTAATAATAAGTCTTAAAATCAATAATTTAAATAATTTGCATAACATTGTGTTTACAATTATCACAATTACAGTTTTACTTTGTAAGTAAAACATTAAATCTGCTATTTTAATCTTATCAACTTTACAGTCTTCTTTTATATATTGTGTACGTCTTACAAAGGCGGATGGTGCTTTTATAAGCAGGTGGTCTTACAAAGGTTCTGTAAGCGGATGATGCTACTAAGGACAATGTTACTCTAGTTTGTAGGATGATTGATTTATCAGTAGTATTTTTCTTACTTGCTTAGTATAGTTTTTACAAATCGTGAAAAGGAAGGATTTTTCGTGACATCATCTGTAAAATCATGCAACAATTTAACATACAATCTTACTGTCTCATTACTTTAACTTTATGAATTAAATATATTCTTATGCTATTCGTCTACCCATACAACTATGACTTTTAGTGTGTATAAGAGTAAATACGTTCTTGACAAAATCTTCAATTTTTACTCATGTCGATGCTTACCTTATAGCTTTCACTTACAAACTACATATGTTTTACAAAGGCTGACAGTACTTCTATGGGTAGACAATGTTATTATTAAGGATAATGGTACTTTAAGTGAACAGTGTAACTAAGGGCAGTGTTTCTATAGTTCTGTGGGATTTTAAGACACCTGCTTTTTCACTTTTACAAGTAAAACCATTATTCCAACGACACAAGTATTATAGC
>NW_013670518.1:71881-74696 GCF_000517525.1 Limulus polyphemus | reverse complement strand
TGTAAAATACTTATTGCTAATTCATTTTTATAATAACTATAATAACTAATTGGCGTCGGGAATATAGAAAGTGGCCAGACGATTATGTAATAAAGATATAAATAGCGTGAGACGAGCGGGAAGCAGCAGACAGACAGTATTACACATAAAAGCAGGGAGAATGTAGTTGATGTGAAGTTAAGTAACGTAAAAGTGATAGGCCTAACGACTGACATAGGCCTAACGTTTAATATATATATATTAGAGTGAAGAAGGAACAGTGGAAAAGGAAATAAGAAAAAATAAATTTATTCCGTCAAAGCGAAATTCTAAAGTAACTGAATCAGCCTGAGTGCACTTTGACAAAAGGAACATAGGATCTTCAGAAGAAAGAAGACCACAATCGTAAGTGAATCACCCCAGACTAATATTGCAATAGTATTATAGAAAATAGTTCAGCTTGTCAACTAAGATTCTAATGTAATTGAACAGGCCTAAGTGGGCTTTTGACAAGAAGAGGAGAACTAGATATATACTGATATACCATTTACGATATGGTTATATTCTATATAGTGCGAATACTTTATTGTACATATGTTTAACCCGTTTATTCATCGCTGAATTTATCGCTAACAAGTCTCGGACACCTACTGTAGAAGAATCCTAAGCCCAACAACAACATAGTATATATATATGTATTTATACTATTAAGAAATATGAGTAAATGCCATTTATTTCGACAACTGGCAAAAACAAACAAACAAAAAGCAAAACAGAACCCATATACATATAAAATATTATTCTTAAAGTCTGACAATCATCATCTTTTGTTTCATCAGTCTCTTACATCACTGATTCATGGTCCAGTAAGTGCATGAGAAATCTGGGAACAATGTACTTCTCTAGATTGTCAACGTGTTCAACACGTTTATATTTATTATATAAAAGCTACAGCTCATAGTTGAAACACAAAACATGGAACAGTCTAACCAGAAAAAAGTTGATTTTATGCTACAGGCATATGCTAACCTAAACACTATTTCCCGGCTTTATGCTAGTTAACTTATGCAGTCATTAGTCACTTTACACGTTCCTATAAGCACTGTAGCACACTTGCACTTGGAATTTAAACCATACATCATATCCAATTAAAGTTGTACTTCGTATCCAAACATAAATAAATATTGTAACTAGTTTACTGTTGCTCAATTTTCCTATACACTATCATGAAAATTGCAGGTTTTCATTCTAATCAGGATTTACAAGTTTTGCAAGTGTATGCCTAATATTTTACGTAGCTTATTCAGCCAAACTACGAGACTGAGGATGCTATGATGATGTGCCCGTTTTAATCAGACCTAACAATTTGTACAACTCTATGAACTGACTTAAATCAACATCCCTGATTTGTGTAAATTTTTCGCCAGAGATTTTATACTGTTAGGATGCAAAGATTTGATATCGTCTTGTAATAGATCTCCCAAAGCCCCAGACTGGCCAAGTATGAAATTCATCCACCAGAGAAATCTTCATTGTGTCAATGATTCATTTTCACTGCCGTTGCGTTTTTATAGGTGCCAATGTCCAGAACCTGAACTTTCAACAAACATAAAATCTCCAAATTTCTATTTAGTTTTCCTCGTGTCATGGCGTTGATCATTCAGGAGATGTCAGGTTATGAGTATGACTTGTATATAAACTTCACAATTTTCTGCAAATGTAGTAACATTGCTTTGTTTCGATAATCACTAGTATCTGTACCCAGAATGAATGGGCATGCATGTATAGTACATTTTAATGATTGATCAGTCTTCAGGTCATATAAATTATGAATTAGGTTTAATCAGAGCAGATATTGGTATAGCTACTTGGAGTTAACTTGCCACAAAACTATAATAATACAACACAAACAACAGAAAACTGTAGATTGTTTTTTCGACTCATCCTGTAACCAGTTCTTTTAGCACAGCTATATTTACAGGATCAATAGACACTCTACCCCCTGCTTATTGTGCCATAAAGAAATTCTACTCTTATTTGAAAAAACTGTACGTTTTCTTGCTTTAGCTTCAGATTTACTTTCTTTATTCACTAAAACATTACTTTCAGGTTCACAGCACACGAATGAAATGTTCAATAAAATACCAGAATTTCCTTCGCATAGGTGAGAAATATCTTTCCTTACCAAGCCTCGAAAGTTCACCTTTACCACTAGCAACTATAACTGAAATTAAGGTCACTGTAACTTTAATTATTTGAGAAACAGGACTGGTAGCGAAATGGAGTTGTGTGTCTCTGCTTACTCCAAACTTATGTCCTTTAGCCATAACAATGTATGTACGAACCAGCTGAAGTGGTTGGTTTACTTGGAACTATGAGATCCAGCAAGGTTTTGGAAGCACGAGTGCCCATTAAAAGCTCAAATTCGTGCCTATCTATCTTCACATGCCCAGTCTGGAATAAACTGAATTGGCCATCTTTGGACAAAAGTAAGCTGTTACATGTGCTTAGGTTGGTGGCCAAGTCCAACCCAGGTACCACTAATCAATCCAGAGCAGTAGTAGCTATTACTTATAATTGATATATTTTTCTTTTGTTGTTCCCTAACATATGGGAGAAAAAATATTTTTCATTCCTGTCAGCAGGTGGAGAGTTTATCTTCCAGTATCCAATCATACCACAGTTAAAGCAGATACGCTATCTCTCCTGTTAGAGTATTATTCGTAAAGACCTAACTGCTGTATTGGTGGTACAGCCATGGTAACATGCTCTGGGAAACACTGTATATCCACTGAGGACCCAGTGGCACTGTAAGTCAGAACCTGGTAATGCTTGT
>NW_013670518.1:67280-71085 GCF_000517525.1 Limulus polyphemus | reverse complement strand
TGGGATTGACCGTCACATTATAACGCCCCCACGGCTGAAAGGGCAAGCATGTTTGGTGGGACGGGGATGCGAACTCGCGACCTGCAGATTGCGAGTCGAGCATCCTAACCACCTGGCCATGCTGGGCCTAATGCTTGTGACATTGGAAATTTGAGTAATAATTTTAAAGCTTATTGGGATATTGGACAAGGTGGAGGTACCAAAGCTATTGCTTTTTTGCTAGGACCTCCTCAGACTGTTTCTATAGATGTGACTTTAGTCAGAAACAAGTCTTCCCAGACACCCCTGTAGTGTAGCAGGCACCCATTCAGGAAAATCTTGATGAACTTGTCAATGAAAATCTGCTTTAGCCAAATTAAGGTATTCCATAACAACCATGAAATACTGTTTATAACAAGGCTATTGCAGTTAAGAAAGCTAACATTATTTTCGTACGAATAAAACCTTTAGATATATTACTACAAGATTGTCATCAACTTTATTATTACTGGTTCTAGCCTATTATAAACTCGGTCTCATAGTGTTTAGAAATATGGGAAAGGGCAAAAAAAGTGTGTTAATTATAGATGTTAAATACAATACTTTTGTACAGAAAATAAATAAATGAATGGCACTAGATCTAAGTGAAATGCTATATCATAGATCATCTGAGAAGTTGCTTTTACTGTCAAATTGCCCTTATTTCAATAAATATCTTTGTGCTTTTACTGTCAAATTGCCCTTATTTCAATAAATATCTTTGTGCTTTTACTGTCAAATTGCCCTTATTTCAATAAATATCTTTGTGCTTTTACTGTCAAATTGCCCTTAGTTCAATAAATATATTTGTGCTTTTACTGTCAAATTGCCCTTATTTCAATAAATATATGTGCTTTTAATGTCAAATTGCCCTTAGTTCAATAAATATATTTGTGCTTTTACTGTCAAATCGCCCTTATTTCAACAAATATATTTGTGCTTTTACTGTCAAATCGCCCTTATTTCAATAAATATATTTGTGCTTTTACTGTCAAATTCGCCCGTATTTCAATAAATATCTTTATTTACCACAAAATGTTTTAACAAATACTAAAATCAAATTCAAACTTGCCTGATATATATTGAATTTTATAAGATATATCAACCGAGTCTCTTTTCAATTGGTCTTTGTTTTGAAATCGCTTACGTTACTTTATACACTCAGTGAAAAATTCGTTTTCATTTTTGTGGTCTTTTGGAGTGATTAATGAACTCTCACATGTTATCTTACAAAATTTTGGAATATACAGATATTTCGAATGTTTTACACTTTATATACCTCACCTTTAAATTGTTCGTATTTTAATAAATTCTCACTTTCAGGTTTTTTTTCTTTTATCTATTTTTCTCACTATTTTATCATCTCTTACTTTGGGAAACCGTAAACATCCTTTGACAATGCGATGTACATACATTTAATTTTTTTTTCAAAGTATGTATTCCAGTCTTCGGTTGAAACTATCCAAAATTCCCATTTTTGACATTTGGAGTCTCACAGAGTTATAATTTTATCGGTATCAAAAATATATATATAGGTTGCTTCTTATTACCCAGGTTAAGATTTTAATTTCCGTCTGTAGCTATAATTATATTTCTGGCAATTAGCTATGTCCAGTAGTAATGAAAGAATATACACCACAGATTCATAGTCATTTTAAAATAGTTTATTTTTACATGATACACAGTAATTTCTATATATGTAGTAGAATATTTACAATCAACTGAAGGATCGATAAATAACTCGGATCTATATTTCAAAAGGATGATATGAATCAAAAACAAAATAACATCAAGGACTCAAACCTACACAATACAAACCGTCAAAAAGACTGTTTAACTCTGAAGAAAAATCACACCATACATCATTCAGTTTTAAAAAATCTTGTATCCCAGTGAAATTTATAATCTACATTTATAGTCAAAAAATTTAGATTAATTTTTATACAACAAGAAAACACAAATGTTTGTTGAAATTCCACACCATAAAGTTTCAATAAAAATAACTTTTTCTTTCGACTATAATCTCTAAACCTAGATGCACACTACAAGACACGGAACAAAACGGTTTTAAAGAGTAACCGTTAATAGAAACTTAAATAACGTTTTAAAAATTGCCTGAATCTTAACTTATGAAATAATGTCACAAAAGGGGAAAAAAAGGTTTACATTTGCCCTATCAAAGGATGTGTTAGCATGCCAAAACCGATTAAGATCATATCAAAATTACTTAAATAAAATACGTTTCTAACTAAGGTGAAATAATGTTTGGAAATGTAACTTTCCCACAGCATGTTTCCTCAAAATTAAGTTTCACACCATAAACGCAGTTATTTCAACAATACAACTTCACTTTGATAAACACTGGAGTAATGCACTATCCATACCGAGTTTATCTTCCAGACGTGTGTGAAATGAATAATCACTTTTAATAAAAAATGATCAAGTTTATAACTTTACATCTTTAAATATTTTGGGTTAAAACTGGAATATTTAATATTATGACAGTAAGCCAGCTAACTCTATAAATCAGAGGTACAAATAAAAATACATTGACTACGAAAAGACTAACCTGTAAAACAACAACAGTTACAATTAAAGCCAATGGGGGCTGTAGGCCTTGGGGTTCACCAATGATAAGGGTTCCCGCTTATATGGGCTCGCTGTGATCTTGGGTGATAGTTACTTTAATATCTAGTGGCATACGCATTATAACGTCCGCACATCAGGTATTTTTACAGTATTGTTGAAATGAAGATTTGTTAAGAACCCGTTGTAGTACTGTTAAAATATAGTACAAAAATAATAATAACTGATAATGCGGGATTTAATTTCTATCAGTTACGTACTTTAGATGAAAGAAAAGTAAGTTTGTTCAAGCTGGAGGATTACTGTACGTGCATACTAATATAATACCATCTACCATATTTTTTTGAAAGCGTGTACACGTGATATAATTATTTTTACAGTACGGTGTGTTCGAACGTAGTTTTGAACATGTGGATGTTCGTCAGGTGAGTTCCAAGCTGTGCAATATTATCCTTCTTATCCACACAAGGCCAAGGCATAACGGGTAAATGTACATTAAATATGACTTACACAAAATTCGATTATAACGAAACACAAGTGGCACTCGTCGAACACCTCCGTTGCGTCAATGCTAAGGTATAAACATTTATGAAACAAATAAATGATACAAACAGTGTTAATGTTGATTATTAATTAATCAAGAATATTGATAGAAAATTGACAGATAATAGCACTGAATTTATATTGTAATCGAAATATTAGTGTTACTTTGTTCTGTTTTGCTCTTTATCAGGTTTGGTTTTTTTCGAATTTCACGAAAAGCTACAAGAGGGCTGTCTGCGCTAGCCGTCCCTAATTTAGCAGTGAAAGACTAGAGGGAAGGCAGCTAGTCATCACCACCCACCGCCAACTCTTGGGCTACTCTTTTTACCAACGAACTGACAGTCACATTATAATGCCCCCACGGTTTCAAGGTTGAGCATGTTTGGTGGGGCCATCTGGTTGCGAGTCAAGCACCCTAACCACCTGGCCATATCAGGCCTTTACAGTAAGGTTTGGTTTGTTTTTAAAATAGGTACGACGTTTCGATCACTGGTGCGATCATTCTCAAGAACACGAGTTTTAACTGTGCTGAAGGTTAAATTGTTAGATTGGTTTGTTTGTTTTGAATTTCGCGCAAAGCTACACGAGGGCTATCTGCGCTAGCCGTCCCTAATTTGCAGTGTAAGCTAGAGGGAAGGCAGCTAGTCATCACCACCCA
>NW_013670518.1:66416-67024 GCF_000517525.1 Limulus polyphemus | reverse complement strand
CATTATAACACCCCCACGGCTGAAAGGGCGAGCATGTTAGATTGGTGAACGTTAATTTATATACTAAAACCTTCTTTATCTTTAAAACTAGTATACTTGAGAATGATCACACCAGTGATCGAAACCTCGTACCGGTCTTTAAAATATTCTTCCTTATGTAAAAACTGTAACCTGTAATAAATTAATTATTGAATTTAAATTGTTGAAACACCGAAATAACAATGGTAAATAAATTGTGTAAATCAATAGGTGAACTATTAAAGTCACGGGATTTAAAATACAAAATATACAGTACATAAAATACACCCATACTCGTATCTAAGTATTATTTCATCCTAAGATATCAGTACATATAAAAACAATGTTGAAAAATACATTTTAACCATTAGCTTCAAATACGTGAACACAAGCATGCACTTTATATACACAAACACAGACAGACAGACACACACACATATATATATATATATATTGTTGCGTCAGAGTGTCACGTGACTATTGTCACGCCGCCTATTTTCTGGAAGTATCTTGTTCCTTCGTGAATGCCCTAGCATTTACTAGATATATGTTTTTTCTGGTATATAAATAGGACGCTCACAACGTGACAA
>NW_013670518.1:63286-65760 GCF_000517525.1 Limulus polyphemus | reverse complement strand
GATGGTCTAGAAAAGGGAAGAAATGGAGGGTCCTTCATCAGCAACACAGACCATTGGTGACGCAGATGGTATAGAAAAGGGAAAAAATGGAGGGACCTTCATCAGCAACAAAGACCGTTGGTGACGCAGATGGTCTAGAAAAGGGAAGAAATGGAGGGTCCTTCATCAGCAACACAGACCATTGGTGACGCAGATGGTATAGAAAAGGGAAGAAACGGAGGGTCCTTTATCAGCAACACAGACCGTTGGTGACGCAGATGGTCTAGAAAAGGGAAAAAATGGAGGGTCCTTCATCAGCAACAAAGACCGTTGGTGACGCAGATGGTCTAGAAAAGGGAAGAAACGGAGGGTCCTTTATCAGCAACACAGACCGTTGGTGACGCAGATGGTCTAGAAAAGGGAAAAATGGAGGGTCCTTCATCAGCAACAAAGACCGTTGGTGACGCAGATGGTCTAGAAAAGGGAAGAAATGGAGGGTCCTTCATCAGCAACAGAGACCGTTGGTGACGCAGATGGTTTAGAAAAGGAGTCACAATCGAATCAACCATATGCTCATGCAGACCATGTAATTGGTACAATTTTAACTGCTAATTCCATTGATGAGATTGCGTTTCTCAACAAAAATAATGCAATGGAAATGGAAGATTTTCTTAAATTTAAACATTCCGAGATTCCAGAAAATATTCCACGCGATGCTGAAAATCAGTTTTCCATATCGTCTCATAAAAACAACAACAAATTATCGAATGAAGAAAAGTGCAAAAGAGATTGGTAGTGCTGGAACAAATAAAACAACCATTGTTTTGTGTTCCATGTTTTCTAAGTAGTGCAGGATCAGATAGATCAGTTCTCGGAAGTCCATCAGGTTGGGATATTGAAAGAGGTTGGAGGATATTGAAAAACCGCATACCGACTGATGCAAATTTGATTATACATCAAGATAATTATGTTAGCTGGAATTTGGCCAGTAAATCTTCAATGGAAGCTATACTTTTGAAAGGGCTAACAGCTGAAGCCATTAAATGGGAAAACTTATCGAGCGAATTCTGGAAGTCATACTTTCTTAAGTTAGCGAGGTTTAGCATTTTTTGGTTCCAACGAGCATATTGGAGATCCTCAGAATGGAAATTTTCTTGGAATCATAAAATTACTTAGTAAGCAAGATCCCATTTTATCCGATCATGTAAAAAGAATTCGAGAATCACAGGAAAACCATAAACGTCTCCAAGTTCATTACTTTTCCTCATTTATCCAATTCATCGAACTTTGTGGATCATTTGTTCAAAAAAGAATTCTTGAAAAAATTCGAAATTCCACATTTTTCCATCATCGTGGATGCAACTCCAGATTATTCACACAAAGAACGAACGTGTCTCGTCATTCGGTATGTGAAAATAATTGATAATTCCAATTTTTCGATTGAGGAACGATTCATCAAGTTTTATTCTTTCACACAAAAGAAAGGAAAAGAAATCGCTTTACGAATTCTAGAACATTTTGAACTTGATTTCAATTTATGTATTAGGCAAGCAAAGTATAATGGTGTACATTTGCTTGAACGTAATCATAATTGCATTTTTTCAAGCTGCGGAAACCACACTTTGATTCGTGTAGGAGTTAACAGTGTTGAAACATGGAAGGAGGCGGATATTATACTTTGGAATAATCAGCAAATGTATAATTTGTTTTGTGGCTGTCCAAAGATGTGAGAGTTTAAAGAGTTTTCACTTCATGTCATATGGAAAACAAGATGATCTGCACGAATCGATGCAGTTAAACCAGTTGCAAAACATCTATCCACTATTCGGACTGCTATGGATGAGCCGAAATTTCTAAACCTTCAACCACATGCACGTACCGAATTACAGTCTGTTAATCAATATTTAGATACATTCGAATGCATTCTTTTATCAACGATATGTTTTGGAGTTTTAACCTTATTGCAACAAAGAAATTTATTAATTGAAGCTCGCAATGAGTTTCTGGATGTCGAGATGAAAAACGTAGACAAAGGAAATGGCAGGAAATTCAATAGTTTCAAACAACCCGCAGCATTAAAACACAGCCCGACGCTGAAAAACATTATAGAATAAACGTTTTTTGTTGTATTATTTAATCGGTAATATCTGGATTGACACGGCGATTTGGATTATTGCACGAAATCTGTAACTTATTTGGAATCCTATGGACTTTTGAGGATTTAACTGATGAACAAATAAAAGCTTCAGCACAAAAATTACAACAGAAATATACTAAGGAGATTTCACTCGAAATATGCGAAGAACTGGTTTTTATGAAAACAATTTACAGAACAAACTTCAATTCAGAACCAACTCAAGTGAATTTGCTATTGAAAACTAACTTAATTGAGTTGTTTCCAAATTTGTCCGTCTACCCGCATAGAGTTATGAAGAAATTGAAGATTTTAACAGTTAAGGTTAAATGGGCTATCAACTCTGTTTTCTTATGTTTTA
>NW_013670518.1:40959-62307 GCF_000517525.1 Limulus polyphemus | reverse complement strand
CTATTCGGACTGCTATGGATGAGCCGAAATTTCTAAACCTTCAACCACATGCACGTACCGAATTACAGTCTGTTAATCAATATTTAGATACATTCGAATGCATTCTTTTATCAACGATATGTATTGGAGTTTTAACCTTATTGCAACAAAGACATTTATTAATTGAAGCTCGCAATGCGTCTCTGGATGTCGAGATGAAAAACGTAGACAATCTTATTTCAAACATTCGACAAGTCCGTGGGGACAAAATACTTTCAAAGTCAAAGGAAATGGCAGGAAATTCAATAGTTTCAAACAACCCGCAGCATTAAAACACAGCCCGACGCTGAAAAACATTATAGAATAAACGTTTTTTGTTGTATTATTTAATCGGTAATATCTGGATTGACACGGCGATTTGGATTATTGCGCGAAATCTGTAACTTATTTGGAATCCTATGGACTTTTGAGGATTTAACTGATGAACAAATAAAAGCTTCAGCACAAAAATTACAACAGAAATATACTATGGCGATTTCACTCGAAATATGCGAAGAACTGGTTTTTATGAAAACAATTTACAGAACAAACTTCAATTCAGAACCAACTCAAGCGAATTTGCTATTGAAAACTAACTTGTTTCCAAATTTGTCCGTCTACCCGCATAGAGTTATGAAGAAAGTGAAGATTTTAACAGCTCTACAATGTCCGAAGAAAGGTTAAATGGGCTATCAACTCTGTTTTCTTATGTTTTATTGATTTTATTCATATATTTTTATGGCTTTCGGAGTGGGGTGGCCCCATCCCACCTCTCTCAAGTCCTGTATACATGATTATTGTTCTATCTAACTTAATTTTGAACTACGTGTGAATGTTTTATTTCATTTACATGGACTTCCTGTAAAATAAAGTGGTTTTTAATCAAATATAAGCTAGTAATTATGGTGACGTCATCAGTACGTTATGCAAATTAACACTATCGAAGGTTAGAATTTTTCTTCGGTAATTCCAAACATTCGAGGGACAAAAATCTACCTTTTGTCACAGCCTTAATTAACGGTTTACCTCTACATATTTATCAGATGTGAATGTTTACATGGATCATCTTTTTATTTTCGTTTGTAGATAATATTTTCTTTACCGTTTTCAATGAAGACGACAAACACCTTCAGATATTTTTTTTTAGTCTACCCGATGTTGCGGCTTAGGCCTTTTTTTCAAGGGTCTATGAAGTCACAGGCTCTTAAAAAAGGCATAAACCGTAAGGTTGGATAGAATAAAAAAATTCCTCATTGTTATTATTTTGAATTATATTAGCTGTTGGGACTGGACTTGTGTTTAGTATGGTGTCTATATTTCGATAACCGAAGGTAAGACGCTTAAATAGAATTTCCATTCGATGCTGCTTCTCTTCATTAAACATTGTAAAATTCGCGTAAAAGCCCGGCAAAAATGACGGGAAACTTAAACTATTCGATATAAAACCAGCAACACACAAAAGAAATATACAATTACCTTTCCCAGGAACGTGTTACATATTGCTACTGAATCCACTATATATAACTGAACAAATACGCAGCATATTGGTGACGTTAAGTAAAAGATTATTAAAGCATACATTGATTATGTGATAAACTGATTGCATATACACCCGTTCTTCTTTCGAGGAGGAAAAGTCGTCCTCATCCCTAAAGATGATTCGTGTCTTCGGTCTGTTTTAACAAAGACTTTTTCGTAATAATTCCCAAGCATAGACTTGCGCTAATTTTTTACTTATTTTTCACATGCGTTGATAGGGCGCGAATGCACTTCCGTGTCTTCGATCACGTGAGTCTTCCCAGCTTTCATATTCGGATTCTACCTAGCTTGACGTCATAATAATCTGGGCGGTAACTCCCTCCTTACCAGGCTTTTATACAGCAGAAAAGTGCCGAAAGTTAAAAGCCATATACACCTATATTAGCGATTAAATTCAACTAAATGGGAGCGGGCAATGAAAAGAAGTATTATTATAGGAGAAAAATTGGAATTGGACTCCTGTAATTCCCGAAATTCGGGGAATCGAGCGTGACCGACCGACACTTGGCTTTTATGATAATACTTCCGCATACAGATACCCTTGTAGAATTCCTACCTAGGGCCCAGAGCCGTCATTTACCTTAACTTAAGCGAATAACAAAAGACACTACACCTCATTACGAAAATTCAATTAAACTACCAACAACCATTCATATTTCTTTGTAACACACATTTATCCAGTTTCCTTGAGTTTTGTGAATGTAGGCCTACACGTTTGTCAACTGGATAAATATAGAACTATCAACACTCACCCACCTAAGGACTACACACATTAGTAAAAAAAAACCACATTTTAGTGTAATTACCAGCTTTCTATAACGCATTTTAATTGGTTGACCGGCTGGATCCAGGTTAAATTCATTGATCCAGGAAATACACCATTCTGCTTCATTGAACAAAAACATTTTTTAACGGGAGTATGTCTCGAGACTCCCCACCCCAAGGAAGACGACTGCCTTTCGGCGTTTGTAGCATTTTACCACGCACTAAAATTTAACTTTTTCAAAAGTCTCAGATTCCTAAAAGTTGGTAGCCCGGTAAATAATCAACCCAGACATACAAATAGACATAACGTAGGCATAAATTAAGCAACCTCACTGGCCAATGAACAACAAAAATTCTTAAAACCAAACTTGCAAATCAAAGGCCTGAGTTTTGAAACTTAAAAAAAAACTACCGTATTAAACAAAAACGATTCTAAAAAGAAATGTAAAATTTAAATTTGGTTTTTTTCTTTAGTCATGCAGAAATATGTAAGGAATTTATATAATTTGGTTTTTAAAAGTTCACAACTTCGTGTATGAGCAGAATTCGGTCCCACGTGCTTAGAAATCACAGGATAATAGTAAAATACAAAAACAACAGAAAAAATATATAAACTATAGTTAAAGTAATTAAATAAATAACACAGAACACAATAATTTCAATAGACTCTATTTTGGCGCTAGATTTAAAAATATTTGGTTGCATTACACATCATAATATGAATGTAAAAACAGAAAAGGCAGAAATGACTTATAAAGTAGTTATATCAAAAACAATGATTACAAGGCAAAATTAAATAATTTCAGCAGCCACCTACATATTTTTCCGTTAAAAGTATACTTCATAACATATTAAAAGCTGGAATTTTAGGACACACTACGAACAGAACTTTTGTTAATTTAAATTTTCCAGCACCGTACTCAAAATCCAATAATTTTAGAAAATATTTGAAATAAACTTTTGAAATTTCCACCAAAACACACAGGAGAGTAAAACTTATTTTTTGCAATGGTAAGGTAATAAAATATATTATGCAATTATAAAGTTTAATATCGACCAATACAATTCTCTTGCACGATAATATACAAAATTTAAAATATTCCTACAATATCCTTGTGTACGGTTTCCCACACTTCAGAACATCCATGCTAATTATGAATTTTTAATCATGGGTTTGAGTTTTTTTGTTTTTTTTTAATTAAGTACAAACTTCCAGCTCATAGCTTCGTCATCTCTTGTCCTATCTGAGATTTAATCATACTTTTAGACACAGGAGGTCAAACCCTTTCGGTTGATGTATTTGATCACGCCCAAGGTCTCATAGATTAATTTACTCTAATCCTGCCCAAAACAATTTCAATTTGAGGTTAGGCTGGTAGAGATCCTGATGATTAATAAATTCGAATCAGGTATACACGCAAAAATATAGCTAATGAAAAAAAAAAAGATCTCGTAGATTAATTTGCTCTAATCCTGCCTAAAAGAATTTCAAGAGTCGCGGCTATTGAGGATTCCCTCTTGTTTTAATTTAATCTAAAACCTTCTGAAGAAAATTAATCAAATAAACAAATGTTACAAAAAATCATAACTGTATATGATTTGCACTTTTAGTAATACTTGAGGGTAAGAGTTATTACAGGCGATCTGAATGTGTTTACAGCTAAACACTGTTCAATAAACGTAGTGATCATAAGAAGTCTACAATTATAATGATAGTCAGTTTACACGTAAAATAACGGCAGTTACGTTATCACACCATTTGTCGAACGTTGAAAAATACACAATATTACTATGACCTAAACTTACTAAACTGTGTAGCTTTTATTTACTTTATTACTTCATTTTACATGCATACAATGAGACGTCAGTTTTCTTACTATCATAAACTTTATTAGTTCTTTCTATCTTAACAATTAAACTGGTTCTTGTGCTTTTTATATTAATACACATCTTCGTCATACACTTTCCAATTCCTACTTCAATGGGTTAATATTTTTCGATATCATAAACTCTTACATCCTTCTAACCAGTTAAATTAAGATCTGTGACCTGTTGCATCATGAAATTAATATTTTAAGTATCTAGTGACGCCTCTGTTCCTAGACAATTTTACTTATCAAAGAGCCCCTAGTAAAAGAAATTACTGACGTATTAGATCCATTTAAACTTTTCAATAACAGTTCAATTTTTATTGTTATTATTATTATTTGCTTTTGTAGCTGCCAGACAAGCTTAGTCAACAAAAGAAAAGCTCTACAGGAAAATAGATATTAATATCAAACAAACAGGCTCACAACCAATCAGATCCTTAGGGGATTTTACCTGATAAACACTAAATAATTTCACCCAAGAAGAATGCCTCAATAAAACAAATTAGTCTAGCGGCCAATTTTCAAAATGGTCCAGTTTTTTTGTTTGTTTGTTAGTTTTTCTTTGCCTCACTTGGAGGCCAAGTATCACAAAATTTGTTTTGGTCAATTAATAATGAGGTTTGGATGAATCAGTGACACTAGTACTGACCAGACTGAGGAGAGCACTGATATATTCCCAAGATCATTTGACATGCATTTAGATTATATTCAGGATGTCTTAACACAAGAAAGACCATTTGGTATGGCATTCTTGTTGATAAAATAAAGATAGTTGGATTCGGAGTTATGCTGAACCAGGTACGTACTGTGCTGAGAAGTTGAAGTAATGTTATGTTCAACTATTTGAAAGTGCAGCCTCAAGCAGTAAAGGAACCAAAGCTGGTGTATAGCATTAAAATGAATTTGAAAGAAACCATCAATGGGATTACCAAGTTCCAAAAAAGGACCACAGATGATGCAAATAACGCTAACTTGGAGTTTTCAGACGATGAGTTAAAGGATCTGTCTTTTTCATGCATCAACAATACTGTGCATCTACCAGAAAAGGACCCTGGATTTCCACTAACCCATGTATAGATAGTAGATTCAGTGCCTTGAGAGAGCAGTTCCTAGTACCTGTTGACTTGTATCAGTTTCTATGTCTGGTTATGGTGGATAAATAGCCAGAACATATCCAAAACACTCCTGATGCACACAGAAGTCTTAACAGTAGCCCAATACATAATCTAAAATGCTTTAAATTCTTTCTCTATAAAACATCAAAGCATAGCTGACTAGCCATTTTGGTCCACTGTTTGGCTAGGAGCCATCTATTTTTAGATATGCTACTAGTTCAAGAACATTCCCCAAATTATGATGTTTCCAGAGTTAAGACACAGCAAGTTCTGTAATGTTATCAGTAACACAGCAAATTGAGGCAATTCTTTAGACAAATGATATGCCTAGAAAATTTGCATATACAGCACATTTACATAGTTGTAAATGAAAGAACTTGGAATGAGCAAAGAACAACATGTTCTAGGTAGTTTGCTCTACATCACAATAATTTGGAGAGCTCAGTGTGTCTTTTTTGGACCAAGGCCCAAACTAATGAATTGAAACTAATGAAAAATTTGCAAGTAAGCTTACTTGTCTTGGTGTTCCGAAGTGATCCAACTAATTAAAAATATGTTTTAAAACAAACGATAAAAAACACCAGAGTTTGGGAAATTTGAATAAATTTTCTTATTTTTTAAAATATTCCCCCATTCTCAAAATGTGATGCAAAAGGTGATTTTCAGGTGTTCATAATCAGGGCAAAAGCAGTGGTCAAAATTTCATTTCTAGCAACTGTACATCATGAATGTTTAAATAGCTCTTGACTATATTGTGACTGAAAAAATTCCTAACTGAACCATCACCTAAAATACTTTGTTGACATCCTCTGCTTTGCCTTTGTATAGAATCAAAACAGAACATAAAAGAGGTGGCATCATGATTTTCTTGATTTTCGAAGTGTGTAGATATGCTAAACTTTCGTTCCTGAAGGAATCCTTCACATCAATCATCATTGTTATGTTTTTATTAGTAGGCATCTCCTCGGTCCTTCTCAGTACCAATAAAAACTATGACTCGTACACCGACAAAGTCACGACCAGTCACCACCAGGTCGGCAGGCCAACCGCTGTCCCCTACGGAAATAACAACCATGCTTGAATCTGCCCTAGACGACGTGGCCTCAGATTATATCTTGACCAAGGAACACTCGGATGACGGGGCTACCAGCGACTCCTCGCTCCCTAATCTGGACATTAACAACGACAGTTTCACCACGGTAAAAAGAAAGAAGAAAAAGAAGACAGCATCAGTAAGTGATACTCCCGACACTAGTCCTAAGAATAACTATAAGCAAACAAACACCACTGTAAACAACACACAAAACCTCGAGAAGGAAAAACAATACCACATCCCAGGAAATTATCATTGAAGGCATACCCTCTCCACTAAGAATACCTCTAATAGTTAAGAAATTAGAAAACACTTCACAAACTTAAATTTCAAAGACATCCGTAGACTTCCAAAAAGGAGGTGTTCTTCTAAAGTGCTCTTCCCCCAAAGACTATGCACACATTCTAGCCCAATGGCCCAACACAGCATTTGATGGTAAAATATCCATTCACCCGCCTAAGAATACCTCTACACAACCAGCCATCGTCAGAGGTGTCGATCTTGACATCGAGGATGACAAAATCATTGAGGAACTTAAAACCATTGTCTACAACAACACCAAAGTTGAAAGAATCGCTTCACTCCAAACAAAACAAAAAACACCCCTCGTAAAAGTAACCATCGATAACAAAGACCATGATAAACTATTAAAAGATGGTTGCTCACTCTTCTTCAAAAAGCACTACATGGAACTCACAAAAACACCTGGCAGACAAATCTTACAATGCTACAACTGCTAAAAGTTCGGGCACAGTAAACCATATTGCACGGCTCCCCCTAAATGTGTTAGATGCTCAGGCCCACACGATGTCACCAAATGCCCAAACGAGTGCAACCAGGTCACCTGCAATAACTGTCAAGGCCCCCATGCTGCAAGCTACAGAGCATGCCCCAAATTTACACAAGTTCGGGATAGAGTTCTCTTTAGAACTAAAAAGACAACATCCTTGTCACAAATCACAGAATTCCCACCACCATCCCGACCACAATGTCAGCCACTGCTTGAAACACCTCCAGTAGACGTAAATACATACAACACTACCACAGCCCAGCCCACAGTTCCACCGAAACTATACTCACACACAAGTGAAACAGGCTCCCATCAACCAAGCAACCCCAATAGCACACTAATTTCCTTCAATCCCACTGAATATACCATCAACCTCCTTTCAATGATGGTAGAATTAAGTGAGTAACCTGACTTCTCTACACGGGCAGAGTGTTTAGAAGCTCTCTGCTCAATCGCTAGACCTCCCCAACCTCAAGCCTTACCACATCTCACTAAGAATAACCAAACGTACACTACAAACATAACATTCACAGACACAATAAAAATAATGCACCTCAACTATGAAGGTGACCTAGTCACCAAAACATTTGAAATATTCAATCTAAATAAACAAGTAAAAGCCGACATCATGATAATCTCAGAAACATTAAACAATAATATAGGCATAATTCTATACTGTAACAATAATCTAACATGAAAACAAGCAATAGTCACAGCAATACCCAAAAAAACAAACCAATAGATCCAACCCAAATAACTTCCGCCCCATTAGCTTATTAAGCTGCCTCGCAAACTCATGGAGAAAATTATTACAACCCGACTATTATACTTCTGCGAATACCACTGACAATAATGTTGAATAAACACGTTACAGAATTCTCTGACAATAAAAAGTTCAAATCATTTAGTATTTGGAAGTCATATTCACAACAGATCTTTTTACTAAACATCATGAAGTTCAAATATTGATGGCAATTCTATCTCTAAAAAACAACAAAAAACACTTGTATTTCCATGGGTGCCATTTCTATGCAAAAGTAATTTAAGGTTTCTATAACATTTTTCTGTGTGTCTATTCTGCCTGGATTTGTTTGTTGGGGAGCAAATCCACACTGGGCCATCAGCTATGTCCACCACAGGGAACTAAACACCAGATTTTAGTGCTGAGTAAACTTATACAGCCATCAAACATACTCTGACATGGGAGTGCAATGGGACAAACACTTTGAGAGTTGGCTGCTAGACTAATACATTTACACAAGTTTATGTTTATCCTCATTATAGTAGTAATTGCGTGTAACCATATTATCTCTTTACATACGAATAACACCTGCTACAAGAAAAGAAAACCACTAGTTCTAAAAACCAATAAAATAATTGTACATATTTGTAAATTCAATCACTTATAAATGCATAATTTTAAAACAAATTGCACATTTTAAAAATATGACATAGAGTAACAAAAGTAAACTAACGTACATCAATTATTCCGTGCTAATAATTTCCCATCTTCATCTATTTCTGTTACTTTTGTTTGCTTTTACCAGATGTAAAACATACCTTGAACTTTTTCAGACTTCATCCAAGTTCTTAGTGTGCCAGATGGAGATAGAAATCAACCTTCTTTGTAGTGTAGGACAGTAATATTTAGGACTGTGACTAGTTCAGTTTCTTTGGATGTACATAAGACAAGTTGCTCACAAACAATGATGAAATTTTCTCATCCTCATCTAGCTATCTATCAGCCACTGTATACTCTCCAACTGGTAATGTCTATGAAACTTACAATGTACCTGAATTAAGCTAGTTACCCCTCGAATTATTTTATATAGCAATGAATATACTCTGGTGTATGACTTGTTACAAAGTGTCAAACTAGTAATTGCTCATTGGTTAACCCTATTATCTCGGCTGGTAGAGCACTCATCTGTAATATAAAATGTCTGGTTTACAAGAAATGCAAGAATTGGCACCCTGTTAATGGCTATTCCACATCATTGAAATAAGATCCACAGAACAGCCTTCTTTGTGACAAGTGAAGAATGTTACAGTTAGTCTTATAAGTGTCTCAATAACTGCTAGGGAGTTAACCTTTTATGTCAATTTATCTTTGGTCTGAATGTGAGGGGAGGAAAATAACATTATGAAACAAGTTCCATCTTGGGTTTAAAACTAAAATTATGTAGATTTCCCATAAACATGACTAATCAAAGTACGAGTCAAAGATCTAATTGTTTCTTTAGCATGTGTGATAACTTGTATCTCACTGAGCTGATGAGTGTTATAAAAACAAAGCACAACAAACCGGACAACATCCATTAGCAAACTTAAGTAATAATAAAAAAAACTGGTAGCAAATTATTCAAGAGTTCACTGTTAAAAAATTAAATTTTTGTAATTTGATTCTTAATTTGAAAGTTGTTAATGTAAACAAAATAAACTAAGATTTAATTTTACATAAACAACACAGAAAAAATATTTGGATCTAATTTAATGGTTAATTATGGACAGGTACTGATAGAGAAACAATAAATTGTAATAAAAAATTTTGCAATCCAAAACTATATATATTTTAATGTCATAGTATAATAAAATCTAAATTTTAGGTTGGTTGGTTTAGCTACACAATAGTCTGTTGTGTTGTGCCCACCACATAGAGCTAAACCTGTTTTTAAGTATTATAAGCCTACAGGCCACTGAGCCACTATGGGACATTTTTTGTGTTTGTATTGTCATAGCAAAGCCACATCGGGCTATCTGCTGTGTCCACCGAGGGAAATCAAACCCATGATTTTAGCATTGTAAATTTGAAGACTTACTGTTGTCCCAATGGGGATGGCATTTTAGGTTCTTTGGCTGAAAATTTACTGTCACAAGTGAATCACACTTACAAGCAAGTGTAAGAATCTAGTAATGTGATTCTAAGTCAATTTCAAGATCAGTGTTTGCATATGACATTTGTAACCTTACATCTCTTTCTTTGCTTCACTTCTAGATATATTTTCATTTCTTGGAATGTACAGTTACTCCTTGACCATTTTCTGTCTCCAAAAACATCACAACTGCAAACCTTTAGAAACACATACATGAATGAAGGATACAAGTGACCCTGGCACATTACAAAACAAACAAACAATAAAAACATGTATACTACAAACGTACCAGTAACCTTGATAACTGTTGAATAAAAATATCTGCACAACAGAATTAATACAGTTTCAAAGCCTAAAATCATTCCATACAGGGAAGGAATAGTTTTCTTGGATTTCATGTTATGAACTTTTGAGATTACACCTCTCATTCTCCCATAGTCATTCTTTCACTGTATATGTCAACTTTATTTTTCTTGTAGTTGCAAAAAAATCCTAATTAGCTCACTTAAATAAATTTTTATCAGTTAAAAACTACTAAAATATGTTCCTTCAGCTGAAACATTAGGATACCCATTGCGACTACAGTACGTCTTTTCATTTTTAACCCTTTAGACGCATACTTTTTTCATTCATATCATTTTCAAAATCATCATCATCAATTGCAAATGTTATCAATGTTTTGAATAGCAACATACACCATGGCTGAGGTCACCTGTGTAGGTTAGGCTTTGTCTATTGATTTTGTGCACTTGATTTGCATTTCTAAAAGGAAATTTAAATCACATGACAACAGTTGTACCTAAAGGGTTAATTTCAGTTGCAGGATGCCAACAAAACTTTGGGAGTTAGTTGTCTGTTGACATTTATCAAAATAGAATTCCATGGGTATCATATTCTATATTCCATCTTCCAAGTGACTAATCTTTTTCTTCTTATGTATTATTCCAATTTGTAAAAAATATTACCCATAATGCAAATTATCAAAAAATTGGGATTACAGCCAGTGACTATGTGATGCTACGACTGGATTAACAACTATTCCTACCCTGCCCTGATTCAATAATTCACTTTAGCTCACAGGTTGATCTTACATATCTTCAAAATATGATTATGAACACCAATACTCCCACTTCGGTATCTAATCCTAAAAAAAAATAAAAAATCTTAAACTTTGGTACTTTTGGAACTGTCTGCCCAATAATTCTGTATAGTTACAGCTTCCAGACTGTTTAGAAACGAGTCATTATCCAGCGAGGTCATTTCTTCTGTACTTTCCTAAACAATAACAAAAAAAAACATTGAATACTTTACTAAATTAAAAAAGGAAACACTAAACAAACAATAATGGAAAATGTAAGTGATTCTAAATAACACTGTCTTCCTCTCAAACATAAAATACATCTAATGGGACTTACATACACAGAAACTGCTTCTCTGATTTTTCTGTGTTATCTTGTTAACCATCATAATAAAATTGTATCTTTTTCTACAGTGGAACATTTTAGTGTATTTTTTATAAATAGAGCCATCTAACTTGTGTCTTAAATCAGAAAACAAATTACACAACATAAAACCGAAAAAAACTCAAAACTTGTGCCAAATTATTAAAGTATAAAGTAACAAGTAGCATGGGTGAAAAGTGTACAATGATCATTTTGACTGAAACACATCTATTGTTCGAGGCTTTGGGGGCTGTCTAGGACCCTAAAAGCTCTGGAGTTGTAGTATTCTCAGATGCATTTAAAGCCATTTTGGATAACTTTCGGAATTCAATTTTAACTTGAATTTGTAGAAGAAAAAAAAAAGAATTCAGAAACCACTTACAACTTGTCATGTTACAAAATGGACCAACCTGATAATCATACGAGACTAGTTACATTTTTTTTAAACATTAATATTCAAACCCTTTACAGATATGTCCAGTTACTTTTGGAACCTCAGTTGCACATCAAAAACAACAACAACCTATCATCGAATTAACCAGGTATAACACTTTCTTTGTACAAATGAAAATGGTTGGAAGTTCAGACCAATAAAGATTTGAACAGTGCTAACAATAAAATCTCACATTAGATTTAAATCATGCTTGCAAAAGGCCACTTTCACAGCTTTCCATCTATAGATGGAGAACTTTCAGCCATAAAGTAGTAATCTTTTATAGGCAGAAGGTTATTGTGAAGTGATCACTCTCAGAGTTCTTGGTAGTACAACCTAAATCATTCCATCTAAAACTGATATAAATGTATTACATATAAACTGAAGTCACATCATTCTCATGAAAATCATTTTATATTGTATCTGTGGCTACCTGCCACTGTTCTTAATTTTGAACTACTGACCAGAGGGAAGACAGCTAAGGGCTTGACTGTCATGGTTATAACACACTCACACTTAAATTTGGGGTATATTTTGTGGTATATCACAGATTGAAACCTGGCTCACTAATTCCTAAATCCAAAACTTTTACCACAAGGCAAAAACCCATGATCCCATGAGAAGAGTGCTTCACTCCTACACAGATTTATGGTTATGAGAAAAAGTAGATAAATTGCTTATTTCTATGAAACATGATTAAACAAATCCATTTCTATTACTCAATAAGGAATAACGTTTTTAAGAAAATTTACAAAGGTTGTATTATAAAAAACGTAACATAATTAATATAGTTAGGATTATTGTATATTGGGACATACACATGAAGTTTGATATAATACATTGAAAATTTGAATATGCTCATATTTGAATTATTATTTAATTAACATATACAATACTTAGAATTATAGACTTTGTTTTTTTTTTTTATAGTGAACATCATTATTTATGAATAAAAAATAAAGTCAGTATTACTCGGGGTTGGAAAATTTCCTTTACATCATAACTGATCTTATATGCCCATATTGTACTAACAGAAAAGTAATGTAATTAATACAATAAGCAGGTATTGTATGGCTGTATAATGTAAGGAACTGAATAGTGCCCAATGACACTCTTTCTTTACCTATCCAGTGTATAGTTTTTCTCATAATGAATAGAAAGCACGTTCACACTAACAAAATTGTTTGTTTTGATAGGTATTCTACGATTATAAATTGTGTTTTGTTAGATTTACACGTGAAGAAGTAGCATTCCAATGTTCTGAGATTCTAAAATCTATTTCCTGTTCTGTTAAACTGGTGTTTACTTCTTCCAGATTTACTATTCTGTACTTATGTTTGTTTTTACACAACTGACCTTACTGCTATCATTATTTTATTGTTAGTACTAATAACAGTAACTGAATAAAAGTTTGGCTTAGCAGAAAATATATTATGTTTCATTCAAGTTTGTAAATAGTTACGTTTGTCCTATACGGAAGCTGACTAGGCTAGCCACCTGGGTGTATGTCTCCGTTGGCTTACAACAATTATCGGCCGACCAATAATTCTCTGGGACTAAGGTCGAAATGGGGAGGGCAAACAAAACATTTATACATGTATATACTTTTGCCTCTCTGATTAGGCTGTTTTAGTTTTTATTGGTTGATTTTGAGAATTCTTTGACTTTCCACAACTTTCAGGTATATCCATTCATTACCTTGTTTACTCCATAGTAATTAGTTTATCATAGCCTTCTGTTTAGCTCAATTATTGAAGCAACCCAACATCAACTGAAATTATAACTTCAATGAGTCATTAAAACATCTTATTTTTTTGCTTCTGCTGCTGTAACATCTCATTTTCTGATATGGTAATCAACAAACATGAAACAAAAGATATGAACTTGGGATTACAAGCTGTCCTAATTATTTGAAAGAAAGTTGAAAATATACCAAACTCAAAATACTTTATACACTTCCTCTACAAAAGAAACCAGTTTGATATTGGCATTTTATATGAAATGACACCTAAACATGGTCACACATTAGTCAGTTTTCTGAAGGTTAACATTATCTTTGATCCTAAGTTGTCCTAAAATTTTGCACAAAATAAATAATTCCAGTAAAGAGGTGACAGTTTACTTTGTAAGAATTAGAAAGAACTCTTCCCTTACATCTGAAAAGTCCCTCTGTTGAATTTGAATCAGTTATGGTTTCCTTTACTTAAACTGGTGTATTAGTGCCATGAATCGCATACCCCAAACCATATTAGTACAACAGATCACAAGTTTGTGTATCCTGAGGCAAGTTACAGTTACACCATCCACTTACTAGAATGGACACTGTACCTGCTATGTAATGATAACCAAAAAACAAAAACAAATGTGTGGTGGAAGTTATTCAATTGCCAAGAAAGTATATCCTGTTTACATAATTTTTTAGACTCAATGAAGTCTCTTAAAAACCCTGAAAGAACAGGGAGTACAAAGAAATAATAAATAACACAAGAAAAAGCAAAATTAATTCACAGCTATAGCATATCTTGCCATTTCTTTACGATTACAAACAATGAATGCATTTAATAATTTTCTCACATTTTTCTGAATAGTGGCACCTTCTCTGAAACTTTTGAGACATCCATATAAAAACACCAATAGCTGGTTTCAGTTTGACTGCCAATTTACTCACCATAACACTTTTGCAGCTATAATAAAATAGGGGAAGAAAATTAATGGAAAGTAGGGATTGTTGGTTACTTGTAGAATTGCTATAAGAAGTACCGAAAATAAAATAAATGCTACAATTCTATGAGTAACCAATGATGCCTCCTTTCAGTTTTAATTTTCAGTATAGTCTTATTCCTGATAACTACAACTTTTACAAGAACTAAAACCACAAATTTATAAAAAGTAATCTTAGAGATAAGTGTATAAAGTAGGGATTATATTTTTGTGATTGTGGTTTTAAGTCTTGTTTCATTGTTTTAAAATACATAATTTTTTAGTACACCTTTGTTTATTTTTATATTATACCTGTATAAAGTGTATACTTTACCTTTAGAAACTGTCCTAAGTCTATCCATCAATATGTAATGCCATCTGTTGGGTTGAATTGTGTTTAAAGGATATTTAAGTATGTGCACGATACATTTACTATTTATAAAAAATCTGTATATATTTATCAGAATATCAAAAGCAGATACCCACAGACAAGTCAAGTAAGCTGGAAAAATCTTGTAGCGACAGTCTGAGCCACCTAGAGACTAGATAGCAGATCAGGTAGGTAGTAGACAATAGTTGCTGTTTTAGAAATTTTTGAATTGTTATACCAGCGATCTTTTTAGCATGTTATTAGTATATATGTGCATAATATATCATAACCAATATTTTGAATGGTTGGTTCTTACTTAGGATTTTGATAGGGTGGTTTTTGGCACATGCATTACTTGGAAACCTTGTCGATCCCTACTAATAAGTACAATAAAGAATTATCAAAGTCAAACTGAGTTTTCAGTGTTTTTAGGTGGAGACCAAGTGATGCTAAACATGACTTTAACACATACTTTGAATATATGGATTATCTATGGAAACACAAGTTGACCCTCAATATTGTATAAGAAAAGTATATTGAAGAAATACAACCATTTCAGTGAGTTAGTTATCTCATCTCACTAACCCTAAGATATTATAAGTCTACTAGTTACAGTGCAAAGATGTGCTTGCCATCTGGAGTAAACAAACATGTTCTCCAATACACATTCTGTAACACACACATTGATTATATATATTTACTGAAATTGGCGGATACATCGAAATATGTTGTTCATATTTATGTTTCACTGAAAAATGGAAAAGTACAAATACATTGTTAACTAATCATGACTAAGGAATTTTCTAAAGTTGAAATTTTATTTATTCTCCAATGACAACTTTCAGGTTATTAAGGTACATTACTGTTTCTTTCTGTATTTTTGTAACTGAACAGTTCATTTAAGATAATGTGATATCTGTTGTCTTCTGGATGTTTTTTGAAAACGATAAAAATAATACACGTAAGCTATACAATGTGTTACATACTGATCTTTATTTGAAGTGGATTTGGAAAGTATATACTGTATAGTACACAAGATTAGTGCAGCTGATATGTTTATGGTCCTAGGTGAGATCTGTCCCTAACATTTTGTGTGACATCAATTGCTTCAGGAAGAAGAATGACATCACTGCCTCAAAGCTGCAGATGCAAGAGCCAGCAGTGGTTCCTGACTTGCACATCAACCCATATACAACATTTAGATCTTTAGTATTCTTGTTGAAACAGTCACTGACAACATCAGCTTTACTTCTAACTAACATTGTTGTCAATCTTTTCTATCAGTCTACCATATTCTTAACAAAACATTTTTGACATTTTTGAAGTCCCAATTACAGGCCTTTTATATTTTCAAGGTGTGTTCAGGTGACTGGAAAATAGATTCTGCTAAGATTATAAATGAATGTGTTTTTTACAACTACAGTCTGTTTGAAACAAGTATATATCACTAGTAGTTTATAGTAAGTTCCCGATTAATGTTGCTTTACTATACATTTCTAAACAGAAGTTTGCCTTATTGAAGTTCACTTGTGTAATTAGTTACACGTACTTAAAATATTTTAGTGAAAATTCCT
This sequence comes from Limulus polyphemus, assembly GCF_000517525.1. Taxonomy (NCBI): domain Eukaryota; kingdom Metazoa; phylum Arthropoda; class Merostomata; order Xiphosura; family Limulidae; genus Limulus; species Limulus polyphemus. Next base: position 45,724 of record NW_013670518.1, on the reverse strand, counting down.
ATTATTTTCCTCAAGAAGAATAGTCAACTAATGAACGGTACTCGAGTTTTGGGTCTCATTTGAAAACATTATATAAAAATAAGGTGGAGTTGACCTTGAGAACAAGAATCTTCTGGACGTAATTGGGTGGCTGGTAAAGATGATAAGAGAAAACTAGGAGAAAATGGCACACCAAATGACTCACCTATTATTGAGAGGGAATAAGAACTCGGTGACTATTTGTGCAGCACCCTAAAACATAAGCTTAGAGGAAATGAGAACTCACTGGTTAATTGTGTAACACCGTATCTGTTCTAAGTTAACATTATAAAACTCGTTCTAAACCTTTACAATGTGGCTTTACTTGTATTTATATCAATTTGTGATCCACAAATAATATTCTTGGCAACCCGCATAGAAGTACTAACAAGTAACAAGTGGGATGGGGTGTGAAGATGTGTTTCCAAATGGTGGAGATGTGTACATCAAACCACTTAGTGTAAGGGAACCTGACTACCAACCTGTAGATGGGTGGCTCACATCCTGCTGCTGCACACAATCATGAACCAAATGAGACTGTCATTTCTGCTACCAAGTGCATCAACTCCAAGAAAAACAAACCAAAATTCCACAAGATAACCTATACCTCTTCTATGCAGATAGTATTCAGGATGTTACTAATGAGACCCAGATATCATTAAAAGAACACTGCACAACCAATGTACCAAACTATTACCCCAAGAACTCCCATCTCTTCAAGATCTACAACTTGAGGGGGGAATAAATAACACCCAGTCCTGAACCACAATATTTCCTGTTATATGACAATGGACCAGATACCAATGCAAGGATCTTTGCATTTGGTACTGATGCTGCCTTCAACTACTCTCAGCTGCTTATACCTGGATGATGGATAAATACTTATCATATTATGAACTGCGAACATTGCAAATGTAACTTTACAAATTGTCACTAGATGGCAGGTGTGATATGATAATCTTGTTATTGAAATTATTAGGTTTGTTTGCTTTATATATCACTAAATGACATTAAAGTGTTTTGTTAGTAAATACAACTGAAACAAGAAAGAATAGATACATTTTTCTTAAAAGATTCTCAATCTTTCAAGGTATTAAATATAGAGGAACTTACTGTTTCGATGCTACTACATTCTTTTCAAGTATTAAAAAAATATATATTGTAACCAGTGATAAAAATAATAAACAATGAAGTCATCATAAAACAATAAAATATTGCAGGTGCGATAAAAAGTCATGTTTCTCAGTGCACATGAAATCATAGTATCAATTAACATATAGCTAATTTGTTGTCTGTATATACATTTATGTTGTCGTTGTGTTTCAATGTTCTTCTTGTTTAAACTATACTACAATAAGTCATAACAATGAAACTAGTTGCTGTAATGTACAACTGTAGAAAATGACTAAGCCTATAACACGATTTCAAATACAAGATTCTAGTATTATCAGCAGTGTATAATAAATTCATGTTCTGCAGTTTTCATTGTATCTTGTATATATACACTATCATATGATTCTATTCTTTAGTTAAAGAACAGTGTCATATTTGGTAGAAATGACAAATTAATCTAAAGCTGAGGAAAGTAATGTTACATTTCCACTAAACAATTATATGGACTTAGGTAAAAATGGCACATATTTAAATGTGAATTAGGCCCAGAAGTGGATACTGTGTCCTGTTCCACAAAGAAATTGTACAATGTTGTACATCCTTGCATGTGTATCTGGTCCAAGTACAGTGGTAATGGCCTGAATAACAGCTTGTTCAAAGTCAACTATGACAGTAGTTTGGTCAGGAACGTGGTCCTGTTGTTGACAACAGTCCATTACTGCCTGCATAAATTCCTCATAGTCATCTTGAGTTTTGGTTTGAGGAAGAGCATAGACAGCAGAAACAAAGGGGTATTCTGATGACATAAAGTTGGGGAAAACTTGGTGGTGTCATAGCAAAGTTCAACTACTTCAATGATTTATATTAAATTTATAAATTTTATTGACAGTTATCTATCTATAATGACAGATCATTATCAAATCTATGTTTATTATATAAACATTTTACATAAACGTCAGTTCATTTGCCAATAAAGCATTGTTCTCCAAAAATTATTTCAAAACAAGATATTTTACAAAATAAAATATAAAAATTTGGTAATATATCAGTATTATTATATTAAAATCGTAAACTTGTTCACAGAGAAGCTGTATGCTAAATATTTTGACTGTACATCAAGTTTTTTGGAAATAATGGAAGTAAAATCATGATTTTTACAAACTTCAGGAAGCCCTCAGGGCATTTGAGTTGTAATTATGTGCATAAAACAATTATAAAAACTTTCAAGCATTTAATGCTATATCAAAATATATATATGGTATATTACATGTGGAACTTAATACCAATTACAAAACAGCTTTCGTTAGACTCAACTTTCGTACAATTAGGGGAGACGTACCCTTATAATACAAACCAAATTTTTGTTGATGAAAATAAACATCACTCAGTGACATTTATTATAAATAACAAAAATATTAAACATAACATCCTCAGGGTTGTACTGGATGTTACTCTTGTACATACCCTTTAAAATATTTTTACCATTATAGTAAGAGGTGCTGTATGAACAGTCAGTTAGTAAGGTTCATGAAAGCTGGAATATTCAACACTAACTACACTAATTCTTTGTTGAAAATATGTGTCATTAAAGAAAAGAGTATTGGGTTGTTACACATAACCTGGATATTTTACTTTACTACACCATTACTAAATAAACTAATTCATCATTCAATATAATTGTTTCTAGCTTTCCTGAGATGAAACTGATAAAAATTATTGTGTGTGTGTGTGTGTGTGATAGATAACATACATAATTCAGTGTAAACAAAGTCACTCCAATTCAAGAAAAACAAAGACAATACATTTAATTTTTGTTAAAGAAACTTGTGATGATACAGGATGATTTTTTCACAAAGCTTAAAATGATTCATAATGTGGAATTTGAAGTTTTATAATAAATATTCAAAACACAGTAATACCTAAAACGTAATTAAGTTCTACTGCTTCATAATTTTTTTTAATTCCATCATTTGCATGAAAAATTGTTAACTTTAGAAATATGAAAAATATCAAAAGCTTGTGAGGCTGGAATAATCATAGAAACACATATGCATGCGTGTTTATTATCATAAACACGTGCTATAAATTATTATAATTTATTTATGCTATTTAAATTATGCTATTTATTATCATAAACACGTGCTATTGTTTCGTGCTAATCACTTTGTGATTAGCACGAACAAATTTGAATTAATCAGAAATGATTATAAAACACAAAGGCAATGTTTCAATTACTTGGATTGCTGGAATAATGAAAACAGTAATAATTGGAAACACTAATTTTGATTATATTTGTAATGTAAATAGATTTAATCATGATTTTTATTAATCAATAATTTTACATGACACTCATCAATGCTCAGAGATAATTGATTACATCAATTAATCAAGTTAATTACTCAGCACTAATAACACTAAACTTCAGTAAGATTGAACTGTAGTTTCTAACATGCAATTAATATAGTTTGAAGATATAAATGACCCAATGCCCAAGTTGAAGGTGTCTATCATGTTGGGTATTTTGAATTCAACGCTATTTAAATAATAAGAAGGATAACGATAATTAAGATGAACAACATTATTTATAACAGAAGGGAACACAGATAAATGTTTAGGAATTCTACAGATTCCATATTTAGAATGTAAATCAAAATAAAAGAATTACATCATTCCTAAATGGACAACTAAAATACATTACTGCAATAACGATAATTCAATCAGCAACATATTTTAGTTAAGTACTTAGGAATAATGTAATTCTTTTGTTTTGTTTTAGATTCTGAAGATGGAATCTGTAGAATTCCAAAACATTTATTTGTGTCTCCTTCTGTTATAAATAAACAATGTTGTTTATCTTAAGTATTGTTATCCTTTATATTGTGAAAACTTTGTTTTCCTCAGAACACATCAATTGCTAATAGTTACATAACCTACTGCATACTTATATATATATATATATATATATATATATGGGTCTAGTCTAATTACTTAAATTGTTACGTATCTGCTTGTTTGATAATTTCTGGTAAAATTCTTTCCGAGGAACTTCAGCGATAGAAGTCCTTTCTTGATTAAACCAGTTTATTCTTCCTAGATACAAACTTTTAATTCACAGTAATTCCACAGTCAATACATTTCTCGTCACTTTAAACTTAACAACTTTTATAATACACGCTATAAATCACAGTGATTCACAAACTTTACTTACCATCACTACTGTTTGCTTCTTTAATTATCTATATCTCGCTGGCTTCTCTGCCAGGCTTATATACTAACAAAGGGGGCGTCTCGAATGCACTTGGGCCTATCCGATCATTCGAGAAATTTCATGCATGCTACCAATGCCAGACGCACCAGCAGCGTCTCGTGACTTTCACTGTCATAACAATATTTTAACCCATAAAACTTTGAAGTGTAACAGTAACAAGCTCCAAAAAAGTGTTAACATTTTCATTTGACTTATAATAAATAATTTGAATAATAATATTACAAGTCAAGTGAGAATTATCTATTACAAGTCAAGTGAGAATTATCTATTACAAGTCAAGTGAGAATTATCTATTACAAGTCAAGTGAGATTTATCTATTACAAGTCAAGTGAGAATTATCTATTACAAGTCAAGTGAGAATTATC
>NW_013670518.1:37878-40938 GCF_000517525.1 Limulus polyphemus | reverse complement strand
CTATTACAAGTCAAGTGAGAATTATCTATTACAAGTCAAGTGAGAATTATCTATTACAAGTCAAGTGAGAATTATCTATTACAAGTCAAGTGAGAATTATCTATTACAAGTCAAGTGAGAATTATCTATTACAAGTCAAGTGAGAATTATCTATTACAAGTCATGTGAGAATTATCTATTACAAGTCAAGTGAGAATTATCTATTACAAGTCAAGTGAGAATTTTTGTTACAAGTCAACTGAGAATTTATAATAAATAATTTCAATATTAATATTATTTATATTTTTGGTCACTTTTTTTCAAATCATTAACAGCCAAGTTAACACTTTGATTCAAGATCTTCATCAATTTTATAGCTAAAAGATGAAATATAAAAACATCTTTACCTCTATTATGCAAGGTTGCTTTTACAAGCTTCAAACAGACTTTAAAACCTTTTGCACTGGATACCTCTCAATGCCATATTTGTATTAGTACTAGTTTCTGTGTTGAAACAAGTATTGAAAGAAATAATCTATATTTGAAAGCAAAAGATATAAAGACAGAAGGGTTAAACACACTTTCATTTGCCACACACACTCATTGTAAATAGTTTTTCCCACCCAACACTCACATATTTTAACGAAATTGCTTTGTCAAGCTTCCTTACATTCAAAAACAGTAGTAAAATAATCTACAGAACTAACCTTGGGAAGCTCAATGTGATTGTTCATGTAGCTTGTTGCCAGAGAATTGTCTATGTAACTGTCTGGGGGACATTTACTGTCCATCTTATTAACTGCTTTGCAATAATCTTTGTGATGAAGGAGAAGGAAAGTCATTCCTAAAAAACAACAAACAATAAGTTTATGTTCTTTACTCTGATATAAGCAGCACAAAAATGTATTTTAGACGTAAAAGTTAATCCTTCTACACAAAACATTACCATTAAGTACAGACTTAAATATTCACTGAAACCAAGTTCCAATCATTAAGAAAACATTTTAGGTTTGGACTTTATTTGAAACATTTCAAGAAAAATGTGATAGTTATTATAAGAAACAGGTCCAGTCAACAATATACTATTTCATAGATATAAGATTCTCAACACTGGTAAGTTCTGTTGTAAATTTCAATGTTTACCTATATGATAATTTTTGAAAATGTTGAACAAATGATACGTAAACAGTGGAATCTATTGTAAATATTAGTTTCTGGAATTGAAGAATGATATAATATTGAGGGATGAATATTTTAATGGATGGAGCTCTTATGTAAAAGAAATAAAAATTTATAAATTATTACAAATTTTTTTCTGATATTTGAAACAAGACCAGAAAATTCACTAATTGTGAAATTTAAATTTATTTAATTAACTAACAAGTACAAAAGATAATACATATTTAATAGAAAAATGAAATAATCACAAATGTCAACATTAAAAAAAACAAAAACAGACCAATGAAGCGAATTAACAAGCATACACAAGGCACAGCTGGTGTTTTAAGAACTAACGAGCTACCTCATTGAACACCCCCATTATATTACAATATACCCACTCATTTCAAGTGGGCGTGGGTTCAAATCCTGTTGAAGGGAGATGAAACAACTTGATCATTACACTGTTCCATTTTTAAAACCACACTCGAATATTTCATTTTGTGTATCATGTTATTCTAACTTATTAGCATCAGTTCTGAATAGTCCTTGGTTAATTTCAGCAAAGTTTTTGTAATGGATGAACATCATCCAAGGATGTAGTCAGAGAAAAAAAAAATGTAGGTCACCACTATTTTTTTAGTTTCAAAGCATTTTTGACAAGTGCATTGAGGATGGAGAAATGAAGTTAGTATATAGTAGGGTTATGATTTTGTTTTCTACAATATTTGCTTCACTTTTTTTTTGTGTTTTCAATTAATCTCACAGTAATACTACTTTATATATTAATTTAGAACCTAACAGCTGGCTAGTTTGTTTGATTTAGTTTTAGTTAGAAGAAAATTAACAAGTAATCTTATGACTCGTATGGGTTGTTGAATAAATTATTTCATGACATTCACTTTATAATGATATTTACCAAATTGCTGAATATAAAACAAACATTTGTAAGAATTTCTAACAGCAAAATTTGACTACTCACACAAAAATATTGCTTTAATTCAAAATGAGTAGATGTGTGATCATCTGTCACAAATATCTGTTAAAAGACAAAACCTCTGCAAGCTGAACTGTGCAGATATCATTCAAATATGACACTACAACAGTATAATGTGATTAAAATTTTAAGGTATCAGGTATTAAAGAGACACCATTTACAATTATAGTTAACAAACCTTACATAGAATCCATTAATATATGTATAATAGGCAACAACACACACTTCGTCGGCAATGTATTAACTCCAACTCCAAAGCTATAAGAATGACAGCATAAATTTATTACAGTAAGTACTTTTTAGCTTGTGTCTGGGCAAAGCTATAATAATGCATGTGTAAGTGTTACAAGTATATAATACATTATTCTCTATTCAATAGAAAGTGACAAAAATGTCTCATGTTTTTGAATAGTGTGTAAGTGAATGCTTTTCCTTATCAGCAGCATGGCAGCCATCTACCAACATATGCATGATCTGTTTTGCTTTTTCTTTATAGCTAGGAACAAATTCTTTCTCTAAAAAATGTGGGTATACGGGTGTCAGAAACCCAACCTATCTACACCCATGACAGCGTCTATTCTAGTAAACCATCTAGTCTTGGAGTTATTTCATTAAAAGCCCTTTTGTCTGCCGGGCACGTGGTCAGAATTTACTGAAGTGTTGAAGCTGAGTTATATATAGTTTGTTGAAATCCAAAATATGAGCTGGCATTGATAAAAGACTGTACAGCACAAGTTTCAAAACATTAAACCCTTTCCACACGGGTCAAAGGTCATGCCATCGCATTTGTTGACTGGCATTCAAAATTTTATTGAACTACTATTTTATGAATTTATGTCATTAAGATTGGTATCAAACTAGATTACACTTCAAATTTTAGTATTATATATTATTTAATTTCTTAATTTAAAATTAAATATTAAAAA
>NW_013670518.1:30511-37868 GCF_000517525.1 Limulus polyphemus | reverse complement strand
ATATATATATATATATACATTGATTTTTGTGTGTCACGTGGTATGTTTAATGCAGCCCTGTTCAAATTAGATGTTTGTGATGTCAAAATTCAAATTATAGTTTTGTATGAATTAGGAACTCAAATTACTGATATTGGGAAGCTAGAATATAAAAATAAAAACCTCCTATCTTTTCTATTTTATGAGAGATCACTCATGTCCTGTTCACCTCTTTCCATTTTTGGAAACGGTCCCATATATATATATATACACACATAGTTCTGTATGACAAGTGAATAAACAATCAAAATCTCAAAATGTCCCCATAGTGGCTTTCTCAGCCATTTTAAAGTTTTAGGATGCCATCTCTTTCTTTCGAACCAAGATTTCAAGAAGATAAGTTGTGTCTTTAGTCTGCTCAAAATTTCGTATTTTATTATATTGAAATACAACTTAGTTACTAAGCTTGATAAATTATAATGGAATTCTGTGGTATCAGTATAGTAGTTTATGATTTTTTCGGTTATTCAAATGTATATATAAAATCTAAAAAAATTATTTCATTTCATATCCTCCACGTGTAAAATTTTAAAAGGGCTTAGCAAGCTACAACAAGCAGCAACCAAGTACAAAGGTCAGAACTAGAAGAGATAATTGTTTGGTTTACTTCTTTATTTACTGTTCTATGTTTTATGAAAAATAAGTTTAAGAAGTTATTTCAAAATAGCAATAATCTATATACATATATAATGTATAATAATTGAAATGTCACTGTATTTTACAAAATACTAGTCCACTAAAACACAACCAAGACAGGTCACTTTGTAGAGACTAAAGGTCAGTTTTATATTATTGGATACGGTAACATGAGTGCACATGCACTGTGTCATTGTAACTTCTATATTGTTAGCCAGGCATGGCTGAAAGGTCAATATAATAAAAATAATAAATATATATAAATGTATAATGTTATGACATCAAAAATTCTCTAAACTGACATCAGAATACTCTTTACTTAAATAAATATAGAAATAGTGCTTTTGATCCTAAAAAGACCAATTTGACAGATCCAGATAATTTAAAATGAGTAAATCTTGGTATTTTCCATAAAATGGAATCTTAATAATAATAAGATGAGATAAAAATGCCTTTTATTATATACTTGTGTAGTTTTTTTTCGTTCTTTTTACATTCAGACTTACTGTGGGCTACACCTCTAAAGTATGGGGTCCCCATTAATAAGTGAGGCCTCAGGACAGGCTTTTAAACTTCATATGTTATAATAATGTTGATGGCTTTATAGCATTACAAAGAGGCCTGTCAGTTCATCGAGACTGTCCAATCCACTAAACTTAATAAATAATAATAGTACTAGTAAAATAAAAAATATACTCTCAAAGCCAGCCCTTATCAAAATATTAATCAAACTTTCTCTTAAATTCATTGCATTCACCAGATCTGAAGGCAACCCATTCCTTAGGTCAATCAGTCAGTTAGAAAAATAAGTGTTGTAGTGATTGATGACTCGCGTCCCATCAAAATATATATTATTTTTCTACCAATCTCACCATCAAATTCAAAAAATAATTTTTTAAGTTAATAATTTGAAACACCTCAACAAAATCCCTTCTAAACTTTTATTTTCCCAATAGGAAACTATCATAGATTTTAACCTGTACTTTTATGACATTTCCATCCAAAATATAATGATATTAGCCCTCCTTCGAACCCCCTTCCAATAATTCAATATCTTTCTCAAGATAAAGATCCCAAGACTCAACACAATACTCCAAATGTAGCCTAACGAATAACCTATACAATGACATTATAGCCTCGTTAGCCTTGTATTAATAATTTCTGTAGATATAACCTAAAAATCCTACTTGCCATACCACAAGCAACAGTACATTGATTGGATGGTATAAGAGACTGATCAATCACAACACCAAGATCTCTTTCTTCCATAACACTGTCTAGGTTATTATAATCAAAATTATGGGATCATATATATACATTATTTCACAGACATTATAACTAAATCATCAACTCATTAAATAATATAAAACCTTTTGTAACATAGAGGGCAGCACTAAACAAGAATAGCTATGATGTGAGAAGAGGTAAGGTACTGACTGTATCTGAATTATAAACTTTTTTAAATGATTTTGAACAGCATCTTATCAAAGTTTCATAAACTTTTCTAACTATTCATGTATGACTACTAGGCTTATAATTACTGGGGCAATGTTTATCACTTCCCTTGAAAAGAGGAGTAACACAAACTTTCATCTAGTTTAGTAGATGGGATGGTCTAGATAGACTAACAAGTCCCTTGTTGTCCATAAATTGTATGCTATATAAGTGATTTCTTCACAGTTAGGAATATTTTTTATAAGTTCTATAACAGTACATCAACTTGGTAGAATCCAACAAATTTTCCTTTATATTATTCAAATGGGATGAAACTTTGCACTTACGTTCCTATCAAAACCTGTACAACATTATGACACTATATATAATACATATTATACAACAGAATCAGTGATCAATTTGCACCCCAAAATTACTAAGTATTAGCTCACTGTCAGATATATACCTGTGCATATGTGTATACGTACATATCATAGCATTACAACTGAAAGAATTCACTACACTTACCTGTTAGTACTGCTACACTAACAATCCCTATGATAATACCAGCTACAGCAGCACTACTCAAAGCATTCTGTCTGCTGTCCTGAGCTTCAGAAACTGGACTCATGAAAGATGGGGGACTAGCTGCAGCATGACCAATGCCAAACTGTTCTAAAGCTGGTTGGTCATTCACTAATCCAAAGTTTGGATTCTTGTGTAAAAAAGGATACTTTTCTTGATGTGATTTTTCCTTATCCATTGTGTCAGAGCTGTTGTCCAACCTGGCTATCCATGTTACTTGTTCTGCAGCAGGTAAATAGGTTGGTCTGATAATATCTTTCGAAGTTTTTTCAACCGATGGGGAAATATCTCTTGTTGTATTGGAGAAATCATAAGGTACATTTTTCTCAAGTACTCCTTCTGGAATTGTTGAGTGTTCATCTTCAGTTGCTTCTCTTACTTTGCTGCTCTCTTTGAAGATGTCTGTATTATAGTCTGTTGGGAAGTTTCCCACAATGGAAGAGTTATCTATTTCTGAATCTAGGTGTGTTTTTTGGGTTTCAGAAACAGGAACAACAGTGAAGTTGCTCTTACTGGTTTGAACAGTGGTATGGTTGTCACTAGATTTCGAAACCAATGGTTTATCTGTTATCTCTGAAGCAGTGCCTGGAACTGGATTCTTGAAAATGTTGTCACGTTCATTATTCTGGAGATCTAGTGAATGAGTAGGATAAGTAGATAGCCATGCTGAATAAGCTCCTTTTCTTTCTTTAGAAGTTGGAGATATTTTAGTGCCCTCAACTAGATCCCTCTCATTATAGCCACCTCGTTCACTATTTGAGATGAATCCTTTCATTCTACTTGGGTTATTGTCATGGGAAGAACTCTGAATAATGTCTAATGTTAGTTGATGGGCACCATGGTTAGTTGAAGCATCAACTGAAGAAGAAATACTTTTTTCAGTTGTATCAGAATTAAGGTTCAAAGAAGGTACATGGCTAGAACCACTAGAAGTTGGTGGAGACTTAAAATGGCCATTGACAGAAGTAACAGCACCATAGTTATGATGAGGATCACTAGATGATGGTTCATACAGTCCCTGAGAAAAGTCCATAATCTGTGAATGGTGCCGAGATGAAAATCTACCACCACCAAACTTTTTAAATGATGAAGTTTCAGTCCCATCAGGTTTCCTTACTTGAAATGATGAACTAGTTGTTGGAACTGTTCTTCTGTTGAGTGGCCATGTTGAAGAAACATGCCCAGGAATGATAGCATCCGAGAGTCCAAATGCCAAAAATTCATCGTCTGAGACATGAAACCTTTCAGATGGCAGCCACTGCTGATGCAAACCTCCAGATGAGGCTTCTGTAGTTAATGAAAGATCATCAAAATAATTACCACTTGTCCATCTTGCTAACCTACCAGTCACAGAAGAGATGGGAACAGTATGTGCTGAGCCAACTTTTTGAAAAGGAAAACATGCACACTCATGGACAATGCCAAAGAGGATTGCCAAAACTAAAAAAACAAAAAAAAACCATTAATGTACAATTTTTAAACAAAGTATGCTAATACAACTCTACAACAAGAAAACACAATAAACCATCTTTAACCCCTTTCCAGAATAATGGGGATATTAATAATATGCCGTAGATTTTGTCTTTTCTATAGTGAAAATACTGAACCAAATTGTATGAAACCTTGTAGTTATTTTAAGAGGTCTGCTTAGTTTTGGTGACTGTTCAGAACAAATGCTGGGACATCATACAATGGTGAAAACAGAGGGCTTAAGAGTTAATCAGGTCTAGAAATTTGTATGTAATAAATTTGGGCAATATTTATTCATCCTGTATTGAAATATGTTTACACTGTATGGAAAGACTTTCTATGTACCAGTGACCTTTGACTTCAACAGTTAATTAGGTCAAGAGCTTAGTAAGTAATACCTGTCATAAGTAAATATTGATGGTCAGTATTTATTAATTCTATCTTGAAATGTTGTGTCCACAAGACTGGGACAAACAGATGAAACAAAAGGGGCAAACCAATATGCCCCGCTTTATGATGCTTCAGAGTGGGAGTATAATAAAACAAACATAAAAGGAAAATCACCAAAGAAACAATACATGGTTAACTATATTTTGAAAGGAGAATTTCCTAACAAATATACATCTATGCTTTAAGCTGGGCAGAAAAATTCTAAAAGAAAAAATAACTGCTTCATTTTTATTTTGAAACTGAAATGTTACAAAATTATAAACTATCAATTATGAAATATTTTTGAATTAAAAATTGTAAAGGAGAGTTAAAATAATTATTTTTAATTTGATATACAGGTGTGTACTTATATATATATATATATGCTCTACTAATTGTTCTGTGTAATTAATAGATATGAAATATTAGATTAATTTTTTACTTATTACCAGTGGTAAGTGTCTTTCAGGTGTGATATATATATATTATAACAGATCCGTGACCACTGTGCAGCTGATCTTCACATAAAATGTCCTGACAATATTAGACAATTTATGAAAGAAATATAAAGTGGGTCAAAACTGCAAAATAATATAAATAACTTGTGTTTGTAAGAAAAGCAATGATTTAGATATATCAGTTATTATCATTGCTAGGTTGCAGTGGTTGTGTTAATATTTATTATGTCAAATATTATGAAGTTTGGCACCAAAAACAGCAGAAAGTACAGTTTTTTTAAAACTAAGCTAATGCATGGAGAAAACTTACTACATATTGGTTGTTTTCAGATATTATTAATATTTAAGTATATTCATGTGTAAGGTATTTATTAGCCACAGCATAGCAGCTCATAGAATGGCTCAGAGTTTTTTAAAGTACAAACTTTTAGCTCATAGATCCACCTCTTGATTGATTTGGGATCTAATAAATTAGTTTTGAACTCGGTTTTGAACATATTCGATTGATGTATTTGACCACACCCATGGTCTCATATATTAATTTACTCTAAACCTGCCTTATAGAATTTCAATTTGAGGGTAAACTGGTAGAGATCCTGATGAGTAATAAATTCCAATCAGGTATACACACTCCCCACGCTTGGTATTGCTGGCTCACAAAAATATAGCTAATGAAAAGTGGAAAAAAACTCGGATTAATTTACTCTAATCCTTCCTAAAAGAATTTCAAGTGCCACAGTTATTGAGGATTCCCTCTTGTTCTTACATAGAGAGGAAGGCACATATTTCAATAGTTCTCATATAACATTTAACTGCCAGAATGTAACTTGTGCAGAAAATATTTAAAAAAAATGTTGTTCTAAAATGTTAATTGTTTTTTGTTGTCGTTGTTAAGCACAAATTTACACAATGGGTTATTATTTTTTGCCCACCAGAGGTAGCAAAATCAGATTGTTAGCATTATAAATCCTTAGATGTACAGCTAAATGACTGAGGAGGGCTGTTGTTAGTTAAATAATGACTCACCTTTAAGAAAATTCAATGCAAACTTAAATCACATATGTTTAAATTACTCTTAATTGAATGTAAATGTGAGAAAAATATGTGTATTTCAACCGACTGATCAATTTACAGCTTTTTAAATTAAAACTGTTTATTTTTATCCCGATAAGCATTCTGAATATTCCATAATAAAGGTTTTTTCTTTCATTTTTATTTAACACATTATTAACAGTTGTAAAGCTATGGCATAAATCAAAAGCTGTACAGTAAACCAAATAATCTGATACATCCTCTCACCACAAAGAAACAGGCCAGGTTTTTTTTGCCCAAAAGAATGTGTCTGCATTCTGTACCAGAACTTCTAGATAGAATTTCAAATATGCTGTAGTTCATGGGTTATTTCCATATTGTATTTTGGAAATATTTCTTCTGCTATGTTTGAAGTCCAGAATGACTCTTCATTTCTGCTCCACAAGTAGTTTTCACCAAATCAGTCATTCTTTATGCTAATTGGAGAAATAAAAGTGATTTTAGCATTTACACAATTCTGAACGGTTGCTAAACAAATGAAGCAATATCTATTTGTAACTTAGAATATATACACAAATACAATGGAGTATGAAATTATAATATTACAACTGAATTTGGTGAAGTGAATTTCCCAAAACAAAAAGTTACTTTAAACTAATTTATATGTAACAAAATCAAATATATCTAAGAATGTAGTATAAAAAGATATCTAAAAAAATCTCACAGCTAGAACACTATTTTATAAATATGTTTTTTGTTCAGTTAAAACTCAATTCCCAAAAGACTAAATCAGGTAGATCCACTATGTAATTTAAGATTTTTGTAAAATTAATATAATTTAGTTTAAATGATGGAACAGCCAAGATGGACCAGTAGGTCCCATGTTGTCCAAAAACGTTATGTTGGGTGTTCTAAAGTCAGAAACATAGTTAATCAAACAGATAACATCTTATTTAGATTTTAACCTTCTAACAATCAATACAAGATTTACTGCTCTTAGTATATTAACTCTCCAGCTATCAATACAAGATTTACTGCTCTTAGTATATTAACCCTCCAACTATCAATACAAGATTTACTGCTCTTAGTATATTAACCCTCCAACTATCAATACAAGATTTACTGCTCTTAGTATATTAACCTTCCAACAATCAATACAAGATTTACTGCTCTTAGTATATTAACTCTCCAGCTATCAATATAAGATTTACTGTTCTTAGTATTTAACCCTATATACTTATACACTCCAACTTGTATCTGATGATAGTTGGGTT
>NW_013670518.1:18429-29562 GCF_000517525.1 Limulus polyphemus | reverse complement strand
TTTACTGCTTTTAGTATATTAACCCTCCAACTATCAATACAAGATTTACTGCTTTTAGTATATTAACCCTCCAACTATCAATACAAGATTTACTGCTCTTAGTATATTAACCCTCCAACTATCAATACAAGATTTACTGCTCTTAGTATATTAACCCTCCAACTATCAATACAAGATTTACTGCTCTTAGTATATTAACCCTCCAACTATCAATACAAGATTTACTGCTCTTTAATATATTAACCCTATATACTTATACACTCCAACTTGTATTTGATGATAGTTGGGTTATAAAATTCTGAATTTTCTTCAGTTTTTACTAATGAAGATTTAAGCAGTATTCCTGATCTTGAACAGATGATAGATGGAACTAGCTTGGACAATATGATTGTATTAATTCTAAGCTTGTTAAGAAAAAATAGGGAAGTTTAAAAAATGATAAGGTCCCTGTGCTAGATAATATCTCTATAAGGGTTTTGATGGAGGTTAAAGATTGAATAAACATGAAGCACTTACTACTATTCTCCATAAGTCCTTGAATAGTGGGCAGGTGCCAAAGGATTGGAAGTTAGCTAATATCACTTCTTTTTTCAAGTGAGGTGATAAAAAATTGTCCCAGTAATTACAGGCTTATTAGTTGTGGGAATTGTGCCTGGGACGGAGGGGTTGTCATAGGAGGAGAGGCTGAAATCTCTCAATTTGTTTTTTCTTGAAAAAAGAAGAATTAGGGGGGGGATCTGATTGAGGTGTTTAAGATTGTAAAGGGAATTGATATAGTTGATGCACCATAGTATAAATTTCGGCAAGGTAGGAGTCATCTTCACCTAAGACAATTTTATTTTCCTAACAGGGTGGTTTGCCTCTGGAATGGGCTGCTTTTGGATGTTGCGGAGGCTGTAACTTTAAGTGAGTTTAAGAGAAAGCTTGATAACTATATGAATGATAAGGGCTGACTTTAATATTTTAATTTATTTATTTGATAGTTTCTGTTTAGTTTAAAGGATGGGACAGCCGAGATGGACTAATACATCCCTTGTTGTCCCTAAAGATGTTACAAGATTTATTGTTTTTAGTATATTAAATAATTAAGGCCAACAAAATTGTTTTACAAGTAAAATATTTGTGATACAAAAAAAACAAAAACCACAAGTTTTTCCTGTACCTCAATCTAGTCTCTTAAAATTCTTCCCTAATTTTTCACCTTACCTGACTTGTTGAAGACAACAGCATAGTAGCAAAGCTTCAAAAACAAAACCCATAATCAAAGTCTAGTTTTCCATATTTTTGATTCTCCTCCCTCCCATTTTATTCTTTTCCTTCCCAATTTTAGTCATTTTCCATGACCCACAATTCTTCCAAATTTTTCAAAATATTAAAATCATTCCCAAGTTTTTGGGACACTTATTCAGAAGAATGTCTACCAAAAATCTATCATTTCTATCTAGACTTCTTGAACCTACGTGTTTTTCTAACATCACTAATGCTGGTTTATATATTATTTCAGTTTATTCAAAATAATGATGGTGGATTTTTTTAATACTGCATGAGACAGATGCTGTTATTTTTTATATTACTTTTAATGGTGGGTTTTCTAGTGTATTTCTATTTGCATGAAGGAGTTCATTACAAGCACATAAACAGTTACTTTTCTAAATTACTGTGAAAAACATGTTAGGTTATCTCTCTTTTGGTAACATAAATTCTAAAGCCTATTAAGTACAAGAATTTTGTAAAAGAAAAAAAAAGATTTACTGAATGTAGAACTTTCACAAGTACAAGTGATGCTATACTCAGACTTCACTTCAACCTTCTATGTGAACATGCATGACATTGCAAATAATGCATACAAACTCCATAACAAAGTTAAGGAAAAAAATTCTGATTATATCCCGATTTAAAATACAACTGTGCTTAACCTCATATGAATAAATACCTCTTTAATTTTTTTATACATTATAGTATATGAACTGTTAAGTTAAATACAGTATCTTCTAAAATCTACACTAAAACTTTCAGAGAACAACTTGAAAACAAACTGTTCTATGTACAAAACAGGATGAAATCAATACCGGAGTCAGGACCTTTCTATAAACATGATGGTAAAGATAACATTTCACTTAGATTGCAGAAAATTAATCTCTAAGAAAAAAAATTAACTTAGCTGATTTAAAAATTAATTTCCCAAAGGTCTTTGGATGTAGCAACAAGATGCACCATACACTGCAATATTAGTCAAAACTTAGAAGAACAGATGACTGATGAAACATAACTTACATTTGATGCATCTAATAGGGTAGAACACGAGTACCATTGACTCATACTAGTGCTCATAAGTCAAAGTTCAGCCTGGGGTCAAGCTTTAGTCAGGACAGATTTCTTGATATCCTAATTTGTCACAAAATGTTTTATAAAAACCAGTTTAGTTGAGCTATGATGAAATCCATCTACATACTTATCTCAACAGTCGGCTGAGAGTACTATTATGTTGTTCACATAAAGTTGTCAAATCGTGGCATTACCTACCTCCCAGAAACACAGTGTGATATCTTCAACTTGTAAGAAGCTGGTTCAAAGTAACTTTGTAGAACTCGAGAACAAATCTAAACTGAGTGGGAGGACATTATAAAGTCAGAATATGATTCTTGGTTTAAGTTGTACTCGGGGCAGATTTCTTAATACCCTAAATTCATTACAATGCAGTGCAATCAACTCCATATGAACAGTGTTATACAGGGCTACATTTCTCACTAAGCAGTTACCTGCATGAAGCCTAAATATTTTTTTACAAATGGAAAGCTTTGATTTGAAAAATTGGTCTCATCTTGAAGAAAAAAGAAAATGTTGTTTACTGAAAAGGACATATTCTTTATACAAGTTTTAATATTACAATCTTTGTTCCTTGTTTAACATTCCCCTAGTGCTTAAAAACTTAATTATTGAATCAAAGTGCTGCCAATATTACTGCCTCACTATTAACTAATAATGAAGGGTATAATTGGCTTTCTCCGAGCTATTTATCACCTAAAACTCCTTGTTATAAATTTTTATTTGAGAAAATTGATATCTTTAAGTGCTCAATGATAAGGTTTTCTAAGAAGCAGTTATCATTTCAAGTTTTCAATTTATACATTCGTGTGATTGCACACGGACTTGGTCTGAAGATACGTTATTTTTTGTCTCCAAGATTTTATCTAAAAAATTATTTTTCTTTAATTTCTTTTAGGATATTAAGTGGATAATACTCAAATGTAATGTAATGTTAATACCATTCAGAATGTGCCAAGCGTAAGCCCATTGATTAGTGTGCCACTCTGTGTATCAGGGGTTCTGTACTAATACAGTCAGAAGAAAAAAACATTGCACTACATGCTTTGTGGTTGTGAGTTCAATACAAGAGTGTCAGTCAAATCCTATTATTTTGTCTGACAACAGTAATCCAGCAGTTGGTAATAAGTGTTGTTGTCTTCTCGTGTATATAATAGCCCCCGAGTAACTTTGTGCAAAATTCAACAAACAATTTAGAATTGTATATTTTAGGAAGAGCATTCATACAAAAGACCACCTTCCGGGGTTCTGGGGGAGCTTATAGTACTCCTCCAGACTCACTAGCTTTCTAGTCTCGTAGGTTCACGTGCTTAACTACGAGTATTTCATGTTTGTTTCCACAGTTTTCTCTTACTTCTCCTATGCAGAAGGTGAGGGGGGGGGGGCTTTGAAAAACTTCTGCCTATGGTCCAGCAAAACCTATATACAGTCCTGCTGTTATACAGACAAAGCAAGCTTTATACCAATAAGAATTTAAACTTAAGTGATAGTAACCATCACTCAAAATATAGAACAAATGTTTGAAGTTTTTATCAAATATATTATGTACAGGGTGGGGCAAAAGTGTACATACAGTTGTCCAATTTAGAACATAGTATAATTTTCTTATGTCTCACTCCGAAACAAATAATAAATTGTCTTCATAATATTTTCTTTAGCCCCAACGAAGTCATACCAACTTTTGTCCCATCCTGTATGTTAAGGACTATATACACACATACCAGCACTTAGCTTTCTTCTTATTACACAGCAAGCTCCAGAAAATAATGTACTCTAATTCCTATACTGTAAAGACAGTTAATTATTTGTAATGTGACCTAGATCTCGTTCTAATTGAATATTGGTAGCAGTACGATAACTGAAGATAAGGAGCAAAGGAACTAAATGATAAACAATGACGTTCTCTTGAAACAGGTTACAGCAAGAAATAAGAGAAACATAAAAAGATTTTAAAAAATTAACATTAAGGCTTTCCTCTTTTAGGTTCAGCAAATGCTGTATTTGCATTTTTTTTTCAACTACAGCAATAAAGGAAAAGTTTGTAAATCGACCATTAGGTGTTGTCAAATACCATGTGCTAGCAAGGTCGTACGCCCAATCAACCATGATACATTCACAGGATACCTATCAATGGAATTCATCCTAGTTATATTTTGTTGTACACAAATGTCGCATGTACTGTATACTCAAACTATGGGTTCAACAACTACTTCAAGAGAAAGGAAAGGGAACGTCAATTACTCGGATCATCTCACATGTCGGTATCTATAGGATCGGGTACAAGCCACATAGCTGAACTTCACAACATATACATGGATATTTTAATAAACTAAGGAAGCTATAAATGAATGGATGTCAACAATATATTATTCAGTAAAGTATCTACCACCAACACTTCATATTAAACAGATAAAGATATCCTGCAAATTATGTTTCCTTAATGACAGTTTAAAGTTTGTAGTGCAAACTAGAGAGTTGTATTCACTGTTAAAAAAATAAAACAACTTGTTACTCAATTTGTAAACTACATAAATGCCATAAAAATGTAATTTAATTCTTATACAAGTGCAAACATGTGCTTATATCCTTAATCATTCACACATGCTTTACCCAATATATCTATCAATCATCACATTCTTACGTTTCACCATTGCTACTTCACTAAAAACAAGAGAGAATCCTTGAGCCGAGAAACTTGAAATTATTTTAGGCAGGATTAGAGTAAATTAATGTATGAGACCTTGGGCGTGGTCAAACACATCAAAAGGATTTGATCACCTGAGTCCAAAACAGTAATTAGGTTCTTGAAAGAGGGAATCCAACAAGTGTTTGGGATTTTCTCAAAGGGAATGATCAAGAATGGACAACACGTGATTGGTTGATAAGGTTTGTATCTTGCAACTAGTCTGGCCACAGGAATTGTAATTACATTGCCATTAATTCATCATTTTGTGACTTGAGCTAGATGAGCAGAGGTTCTTTTTCAAATGCTGCTTTGTTTAATAAGCTGGTCACTCATACAAACATAAAAAGCCTTGCTGAAGAACAGCAGGAAATTCGGCAGCAACTGCCAACTTACAGCTAGACAATTAACTACAAGCATTGATTACACTAATGTCACATAAAAATTATAGTTAAATTAGTTAACATCATAAAGATAATCAATAACCAAAATCAGTATTTCCAATAATTACTATTTTAGATTATTGCCAACTATCCAAGTTAATATGCAAAAACCGATTAGTGTTCAATGATGAGTCTAATGATCAATAAATAAGCAAATTCTACTAACTGCTCAGCTCTAGTGATCATCCCTATAAATATGAACACCACATGACAAATATTGCTATAACTTGTCTTGGTGCAAGAAGTTTACAAATCTGGACTCAGGAGGGTGAAGATTGGATTCCATCTAGTCACTCTGCCATTACAATCCATGCTATGAACATAACTTCTGATGGTAATGGAATAAGGTACACATGTCCTGCAACAGCTGTTTTATTTGGGTCATTCTCCAGAAACAGTTGTTTTCTAATGTGACTAACTGCAGCCACCCTATTCACCGAAGAGCAGTATTACATGTAACTGGGTAATTTCTTGCTTTGACTTCCCTCCTATCTATCATCCAAGTACACAATCTCATGAAATTAACAAGATTCTTTCTTTTGTGGAATTGGCTCTTTGTATTATGTGGTCTTTATCCAGCTATACTTACATAATGTCATGGAGATGGTTAATTTGTATTCAAGGTATTTACTTATTACTTACTTATATGCTGTGTATATATATATATATGTATATTGAATACCAGGATTGGACATTTGACTGGTCAAATATTGTCATACAATTTCAAATGTGGTCAAACTTTATTAATTAGTTGGACATTTGACTGGTCAAATATTGTCATACAATTTCAAATGTGGTCAAACTTTATTAATTAGTTACTGATTCTTTTATCATCACAACTGCATACACTTGAATTTTACTTAATTTAATGTAAATAATACAAATTACATTAAAATAAAATCAGTTTATGGTTTGTCTCCAGCCTTCTGACAACAACAAACCAGCACTATATATACAGAACCACATTTAAAAGCCATTATACGATACAAGTAAGTTTTTAATAATATACCACTATTATGAAGTAACATTACAAGCTTTTAAAAAATCCACTATTGGCTGTATAAATCTGAAGAATATTACAATATGGCATGGTATAACGCCACTTATAAAGGTTTCAGCACATGAAGAGCAGGAAACCATTAAACATATACATTATAGAAATATGTAAAAAATATTAAGCTATGACACAAACATTTTTTTCATTATTTGAATTAAACACTCAGAACAGAGTTAACAAACAAACAAATCTCTACTAATATATGGTTACTTAAGTCTTTTAGATTAATAGTAAACTGAAGAACGTTGATTTATAAGCATAACAAAGTGGTTTATTTTGTGGAATGTACTACACGTTTTGAAAGAACATTAATTTATCTTCTGAAGAAGACAGATCAATGTCCTGTCAAAAATATGATGTATGTTTTCCAAAATAAAACTACTTCATTAGGCTTATAAATTATTGTTTGTCAATTTAATATTATATTAACATAACATGTTTTCATATGCAAGTACCTTTGAGATTATTTGACCATTTAAAAAAAATAAACAGTCAACTCAATTTGATATACAAGTAAATTTAAAGGCTTCACTTTTTGGACATAACCCATGGTAACAACTTATTAGATGTATTATTTACAAATAACACTTTTAATTAAACACAGTCACAGTTTCCTTCTTTATATTGTGGCAAATAATATTATTATTATTATGCTTAAGCTGATACATGCATGTTTTGGAGTACTGTTTGCCAAAGCAGGCCTACTTGCATTGTTCCATTTCTGTGTTATGTTGCATAAATATTGTTTATCTACTAAATTTAAATACTTAGCAAAGTAATAATAAAATATCAGAATAATGAAATTATTGTTTCAGTGGAACTTGAGGCCAATATAGTAGGTTTGTAAACTAGGAAATTATTACCTATATATTTAAACTGATCTGGAAAAAAAAAATTAAATTTTATTAAATATAGTTTCCACTGTTTTACAGCTACAATTAGAACAATGTTATCAGTATTTTATATTTTGCATAGAACAAACATTGGAACCCTGCTGCTACTTGATATATATATAGTCTGCAGCACGATTTACAGTCATGTACTTAATTAATATCCAGTAGTGAACCTTTATTTCCAGAAGCAAATTTTAATTTTATTAATCTTATGTCTATGTACAGTCGTGGACAAACCTAATTTGATATCAATAACATTAAAGAAGTTCATAATACATATTATCATTAGTAGTGGTGTTTTAAGATTTATACAAGTGTAAAATTTGAAGTAATTGTACTAATCTGGACATGCAATACTTACTACTAAGATTTTTAAATACATCAGGACTAATACACAGAAGTAACAAATTATGACGTACAACTGAAAATGTGTAAATAACACCTAGCCTAAATAATGATGTATACCTAACAAATACCTATTATACAAGACTTTTACGATTGTAATACAGCAGAATTGTGAATATAAAACAACTTATTAACTGCTTGTTCCTTTATCAGTGTCATTAAAGAAAGTAAGTAGCAGCAGAGAACGTACAGATCCCAGAATTACACCACTTGTTACTTCTTGTGAAAAGAAAGATGTAATTTAGTTTGATGTGTAATACGTCACTCACCACTAATAACTTAAAATAATTTAGGTGTGCGGATAACATGACATGCTGACACAATTAATTAATTATTCAGCAGACTAACTGGTTATTTATTTCCTTCATTAAAATGAGAATTTCAGCAAAAACATGAGGTACAGATCTAATTCAGTAAATCAAAAAAATATATTAGGTTTTTATGACACTGAAATTTATATTTTGGTGAAGAAAAGAAATTAACAAATAAAGAGGTGATCTCGTAGTTTATACAACTATCTGGGGTTTGATAGCCTAAAGACCTCTGATTTATTTGTTCTATATTCTGATGACAACAGGATGAGAAGACAGCTTTTAAGATTTGAAAAGAGAAAAACGTTAGGTTCTAGTTAAGAACTGTATTTTTCTAAAGGGGTAATTAGCTTCTGGGATGAGTTGCTATTGGCAGCAGTGGAGGCCAACACTTTTCAAGAGTTTAAAAAGGGGGAATCAATAATTTATTGAAACATAAATGGAATATTTAAGTTATTAGTTTGTGCAGGGAATAAGGACAGCCTTTACATTTAAGGATAAAGGCTTCAAGACAATGTATGTTAACTACTGATGTTACAAACAGGAGTTGTAAAATTTGTTTTACTTTAAAAAAAGCTAGTATAGAGGTAGCTTTATTGATAATAATAAGAGTACTCGTGGTAGAGCAAGTAGGGATTTGTTTTAATTTCATTAAACTTTCTCATGCACCCCCAGGATAAATTCTGACCTCTCCCAAGTTAAAGAACCACTGATCTGGAACGAAAAAGAGATAGAAAATCAAAAACGTTTATTCCAATTTTCATACCCACGGAAACAGCAATGTGTAGCCTTTGAACTTGAAGTTTCACACGAGAAAACAAAACAAAAAAGGCCATCAAACTTTACTAACAACGTGCAATGCAAACAATCTCTACGTTAATAATTAACAAAAAAAAACAGTAGGAAGAATATATCTTTCAGATTAAATTATAAGCTTGAAATAAAATAATAATTACTATTAACAACACTCCATTCCAATAAAACTTAAATATGACTATAATTATAACAATTAACATGAACATTTTGCTTTATAATCACTTCCAAATCTTACCTTAAATTTGTAGTCTGTAAAATCAAATGAGCCAATTTTTCGCAAATGAGACACAGAACGCCATAAACCCCACACGTCCTAACCCGATCACTGCAAATCTCGAACTACTGCCTGTCGCTGTCACAAAACATTTTGCCGTATACATAAAAATGTCACCAGGTGTCGCTACTTCATTGCAGGTCATAGATTTAGTGAGAGTAATAAAAGATCAATACATTTACGCGGCGGCATCACTTGTATACTATTATATATTTTCAAGGTCAGTATGTAAAAAAAAAAAAACTTCGCTATTAAACTAGATTTTCGGTACAGTCACCATTAAACTACACTGTAGCTGTTTTCCGTTTGTGGTAATAAGCTATAAAAACTACAATATTTGAATTAAGCAAATGACTAACTTAGTTCACAATTAAAATGTATATCTATATATATTTTTTTCATAGATTCTATGTTTCGACTTTCGGTATCATTATATTGGATTATTTTTAACAATTCTAAAGGTATATTTAGGATAAACAGAAAACTGTTAAAAGAACGGTTGAAACCCATAAAAAACATACTGAAACAGTAATTGTTGTATTTATATTAATAATACAATATAATAAAACAAAAATTTGGAGAAGTATATTTTGTCAAGAGATAGTAAAAGCAATAATAGCAAAACATTCATATAGCATAACTTACGAACAATAAAGAGACTATTTCGTTCTTCAAATCTGCTCGAACTCACCCGTTCTTTACTTTTAACTTTGTACGAAAATCATCGATTTCCTTCTTGTAAAGTGCTGGCCTCCACTATTGCCGACGGCAACTCATTCCATAAAGTACATGGGTGATTCTGCGGTAAGTTTAGGGAATCACAACGCTAAAATCAGAGATTCATTCGCGTAGTTTTGCGCTAAAACAAATAAACGTTCTACAAATTAATCCATGCTTTAAAAATAAAGTTGTCTTAAACCTAGCCTGTTTTTTTTCCAAATGTTAAATAGCACGAATAAAACAGGGGTTTTAATCCTATCGATACCCCCATAATCTTATAAAGTTTAATATGGTTTGTTTGTTTGAGGTTAAGTACAAAGGCACACGATGGGCTATCTGTGCTCTGCCCACCACGGGTATCGAAACCCGATTTCTAGTCTTGTAAGTCCGCAGACATACCACTGTGCCACTGGGGGGGGGGGGGGGCTTTAACTTATTCCTGTCAATTAACCATTAAATTCCGGAATAATTCTAGTAACCTTTTCAAGTACGTCAGTATCCTTTCTTAGATACGAAAACCAAACCCGTATACAGTATTCTAAGTAAGGCCTAACTAGTGACTGGTATAGAGAGGTAATCACCTCTTTTAACTTGTAATCAGTATGTCAACTGATACATGCTAAAATCTTATTACTTCTACCGCTAGCAACTAAACGGTTCTTCAATGGCTATCGTGACTTATCCATCATTATGCTAAGACCGATCTTTTTCTTCAATCAAGCTTGTGAGTTGCGTTCAGTATATATTAAACGTGTGATCAAATTTATGATAGCCAAAATTAAGTACCTTGCACTTACTACAACTACAGGTCATTTACCAGATATTTTCCAGCTTAACAATTGATCTAAATAATTCTGTAATACCTCAAGCTTGATACACCTAGACCTAACCAAGAGTTTAATGTCATCAGGTAACTAACTTTACCAATTTACTAATTATACCCCTATAAATATTATTAATGTAAGAAAAGCTCAATAACTGATCCCCGAGAAATCCGGTTTTAATGTACTCCAAACTGTTTGCTTTTTCAATGCCATCCAACCATCCTACTACCCCATAAACTTGAATAATCTAAAACAAAAACTTAATAAACTACGAAACAAGCTATTTGCGATCTCAATTCATTTAATTTTTTTTCAAAAAAACCTCTGAACAATTTTTATAATGTGTTCCTACTCCGTTTGTTAATTGATTTTCCGTAAATTC
>NW_013670518.1:12531-17534 GCF_000517525.1 Limulus polyphemus | reverse complement strand
GAAAGGACTTGTGTCGCTAAAGTTTCGTCGGAACGAAGTTACGGAAAATTAACTAACGAACGGAGACGTAACAATATTTAACCTTCTGTAGACAATACAAAACATATTTAGTCTTATAATATTTACGGGGTTTTAAAGTAATTTTTAACTTACCATATAGTAACCTAAAATAATTTAGGTGTATGAATAATATTATGGCATTATTTGTTTAAATAACTCTGAGCCTGGTAGTGTTTGTTGAAATGCTTTACCGTACCATTGTAATTACAGGAGATACCAGTATAACGTTTTAAACACATTGTTGATATTGTTATAAACTTACAACCAGGGTTACTGCACTCTTACGTCACGGTAATCGGATCAGTACACCGATACAATGTCTGCCACTCTGCCCTTAGTGTCATTTGTTTTTCACCACGTAGGTTTAACAGTTCATTGTTTTAATTGGATATTTAATGAGAAGATGTTACGACTGAGTTATTTCTCTAACTACTATAAAATTATAAACTGTAATTATTTTGTTAACTGCTTATAACAATAATATTTGATCGTTCTTACTACTTCTTGCTTCAGTGGTTCTTACAGAATGTAAACTTCGTCCGGTTTCGATATCGGTGTTTAATAATGTTTTATCTTCAAGAACAATCGCTTTGCCCTAATTACCATCGTAAAACGAAAGCTGAAACGCCACCTAAGTTTGTCAAGCTCAACCAAAAAAAAGTGTTTTTGTTTGCCCAAAACTTCATGATTGTTTCAGCAGATCTCAAGTCTCTCATCTAAATATCTGTTTACACTGAACCGAAATGAATTTCAAGAATCAAAGTCCTTTAGCAAGGATTGTTATAATAAATATAGAATAAATACTTTGGTATAAAATCAAATCTAGGTCCCTAAAATTATTACTGGGCTTATTTTTCAAATTATTTTAGGCTTATTTCTTATTTGGTAACCATTACTACTGTTTCTGTAGGATGTTAGATCTGTACTGACAATACATCACGTAGAAATGCTGAATATATTTTTGCTACTAGATGTACTTGCGCAGGGTCCCCGAAAGTATTATCTTTAAAACGCAAATTAAGAGTAACAAATATTTTCCTTCCTTGCTTTTGAAGTTATTATGTCATGTGTGTTGTAGCCTATAGAGTGCATTATTCCTCTCGTGAATCATGGCATGGACATGTTTTACTGTCGTCACGACAGCACAAATTGCAACGGCGTCTCTTTTGTGACGTCATTTTTAATGTCTACTGACTGATTGACAGACAACACACTACTGTATTTTGATGCTAGTGGTTAAAACAGGTGATCCCACTAGGCGATCTTTGGCCCCCATTTGGGGAAAAATTAAAGCAGAGTTTTCCCCTCTTTTCTGATTGGTTATATAACAAGCGATTTGAAGATAATTACTATAATAATCTTTATCACTAAATAGGGTAATATTTTAGAATTAAAGCAAATTATCTGTTTTGTTTTACTATTTGGTGTGTTATATAAATCAAGTAATTGTTTTTGTTGTTTTTTACTATCCATAAGGAGTGTATGCTTATTCGTAAATATGCATAAAGCTACACAATAGGTTATCTGTGGTGTGTCCACCACGGTATCGAAACCCGATTTTTAGCGTTATAAGTTCGTAGACTTACCGCTGTGCCTTTGGTGGTGGTGGGGATGCTATCCACAAGGAAATGAAGCAAGTCTACATGTTAAGTTCCTATGACATAACTT
The DNA here is from genome assembly GCF_000517525.1 of Limulus polyphemus. NCBI lineage: Eukaryota > Metazoa > Arthropoda > Merostomata > Xiphosura > Limulidae > Limulus > Limulus polyphemus. Next base: position 15,806 of record NW_013670518.1, on the reverse strand, counting down.
GTGAGTAGGTGTTTTAACATGACCGAAACAAACACTGCTATGTCATATCAAGCAAAAGGAAATGAAATGAATACAGTAAATGACAAAATTATGAAAATGTTGTTTCGTTACAAAGGTTAGACCTGAAATGCTTTGCCGGCCAAGGTGTTTCCAATCATTGGTATAATTTTTCAGACAAGGTAAATTTCCGGAGAATGAGAAAATATCTTGAGCACGAGAATGTTGGTTGTAATTGAGCACAAAGCTACTCAATGGGCTATTTGTGCTATGCCCACCACGGGTATCAAAACCCGGTTTCCTGTGTTGTAAGTCCGCAGACATACAGCTGTACCACTGAAGGGGAGCAGTGCGGGTTTGTTTGTTTGTTTTCAATTTCGCGCAAAGCTACTCGAGGGATATCTGCGCTAGCCGTCCCCAATTTAGCAGTGCAAGACTAGAGGGAAGGCAGCTAGTCATCAGCACCCACCGCCAACTCTTGGGCTATTCTTTTACCAACGAATAGTGAGATTGACCGTCACATCCCCCCCCCCCCACACACACACGCCTGAAGGGGCGAGCATGTTTGGTGGGACGGGGATTCGAACCCGGGCCCGATTAGAGCAGTGCAGGAAGGTAATTCTGCGTAAGCCGAATAAATTTTGACAACGTGTCATGTCTAGGAGTTAGTGCCCAGTTATACTACTGCATTCACTTCCCTGAATAATAACATCAATTAGTGATTACCTATATATCTATAAATATATATATGAAAGTCACGTTCCCACAGATCCGTGCGCAGACCGCCATATTGTTTTCGAACAAACTTTCGAAATAACTAGACAACAGGCGTATGGACGCACTGCCGTCTAAGTAGCACGTGTTTTAATGACACTATACGTATACTTGACCCTAATATTCTCATAAAAATATTCTACCCAGAACAAATAAAATATAATCAAAATTTATAATATATTACCTATGACGAGGTAAAAATCACTGTTTTAAAAGTCTCCCAATGAGTCAGCGATAATATTACGATAAAGATGGTACAGATATCCTACTGTGTAACTTTGTGCTGGAACAAGAACAACTATTATAAAATGATATCAAGCATCATTTTCAGTTAACGAATCATGCAACCGGGAATGCAAACGATTGGACATTCGGCCAACGTTCGTAAATAAACATCTTGTAGACGTGGTTTCTACATCTTTACCGTCAAACATACTGTTGGTGTGAACGTGCTTTGTAGTCACTATGAGAGAAGCCTATACAATGGACAGGTGAAGTGAAGAAAAAAGTGTCATTGGCCACTATTCAGTTCCTTACATTATGTATCTGCACAATAGCAGGTATAATATATCAACTTAGTATTCCGAAAATTGTTAATTTCGAAATCTAAGTTCAAGGGTTTGTTTGTTTTTAATTATGCACAAGGGCTATCTGTGCTCTGCCCACCACGGGTATCGAAATCCGGTTTCTAGCGTTGTAAGTCCGCAGACATACCGCTGTGCCACTAGGGGGCAAGTTCAAGGGAGTTCAAATTCAATCTACACTTTGAACTTAAGACTTCGAAATTAAACAATTTTTGGAATACTAAGTTTATTTATTATTCATCTTTCCCGGCATTCAATTTCATTTCAAGATGGACTATGACGACCACGAGCAACATGAATGTTGCATGTTTAAAATCATGGTGTTGATTATGTCCGAGTTATCTTTGAAAAACTCCTCTGAAATAATTATTTTCAGGGCAATTTTGGTGATAGAATGTAACAAGTTCCTCATATACTGGTTGAGATTGAAGCCTGAAAAGTGTAGAAGTCAGTTTACTGGGTGAATCTTTTCTTTTTGAAGGGATGTGTCAACCAGTTTAACATGAGTGAAACGTCCAATTGTCTTCTGTGATTCATGACAATTGGAGTACTTTGCTCCATATGATTAATTTCAAAGTGATGACTAGAACAAGATTGGGTGAAACCACTATATATATATAATAGGAATGACCAATTATGTGCATTCTATATCACGTGACTAATCATCAACTGCTTGATTTCTATAACAATAAACTTATGCGGAAAGTTTTGCCTAGTGTTACAAATTCCAGTTCATTTGAAAAGTTTACTAAGCCTAATAACGTCACTGATGCTACATAGAATAAAAATATATCCTCAAGTTAAACAGAAAAAGCTTAATCTGAATAGCAATAACTTTAACAATAATAATAATTTCAATGATAATAGCCCCCCCATCCAGTGGCACAGCGGTATGTCTGCGAACTTACAACGCTAGAAACCGTGTTTCGATACCCGTGGTGGGCAAAACATAGATAGCCCATTGTGTAGCTTTGTGCTTAATTACAAACAAACAAATAAATCAATGATAATAATGACAAAAAAAGAGGAAAGACATGAATGTTAGTCCCCCAGCGGGTCAGCGGTAAACTTGCGGCCTTACAACGCTAAAATCTGTGGTTCAATTCCCCATGATGGACAGATCGCAGATAGCCTATTTTATAGCTTTTCACAAAAACAAGCATGAATGTTAAATTAACTTTGAAACTAATGTAATATAGTGTATTTATTTTCATGAATAAATCATTGACTCATTTTCGACAACTACAAACAAACGAGTAAAAATCAGTCTGTTTAATGATAACTAATATAAAAAAGTAACATTATAATAAAATTGTTTGTTTGTTGTTAAGCACAAAGCTACACAATAGGATATTTGTGCTCTGTCCACGTGAGTATTTAAACCAGTGTTTGAGCGTTATAAGCCCCCAGACTTACCGCTGACCCACCGGATAAATTATGTGCTTGTTTTGCATTCTATAAAGATTTTGAAAACATTTTCTTTATTGAAATATTACATTAACCCTCAAATTACGGTTTAATTATAGTCAAATCCCACCATCCGATTAGAGGAGTCAAAGAGTTGGCGGTGGGTACTTTAGTCTATCAATTTAAAATTAGGGATAGTTAGCGCAACTAGCTAGCCCTTGTATAGTTTTGCGCGAACTCCAAAATAAACAAACCAACATTACCAGTGAAGTCCTCCACTATAACTTCACATTGCTAATTTTATGATTTTGCTTCTTGTAACACTTATTCTAAAAAACTGACCAAACTAACGTGGTGAATTAATATGGAATATTAATATATGGAATATATATGCAATTATTTTTTTTTTCTCTGTGACAAATATGTTTTAAGGAATCCTGTATCCAACGGAGTCATAGACCTATAAGCAGTTTCATCTATAAACAATTTATAAGATATGTTTAAAAAATCAGT
>NW_013670518.1:8712-12185 GCF_000517525.1 Limulus polyphemus | reverse complement strand
ATATATGCAATTAATTGCAATTTTGGTGGTGTTTTTTTTTTTATTTTTTCTCTGTGACTAATATGTTTTAAGGAATCCTGTATCCAACGGAGTCATAGACCTATACGCAGTTTCATCTATAAACAATTTATAAGATATGTTTAAAAAATCAGTGGAGTCCAAACGGGTAATCTTAGGGTTACTAGTTTGTTGCAACTTCCATTCGAAACCTATCGTACATTGGGGTATTCTAATCGAAGGGAGGTTAGATAAGATCAGCTACTTGAGATGTAACAAAATTTGACTTAACCCGAAATAAAAGAAACTGGTGTAAGATGTTAAATGAATACAGGATAGGCAAAATAGGCCTAGGGTGAAAAAATAGATTTACTTTTGCTGGTTAATTTGAAAAGATTATTTAGTTATTTTTTAGAGCAAAGCCACGTTGGGCTATCTTTTATGTCCACCTCGGGGAATCGAGCCCCAGATTTTAGCATTGTACATCCGTAGACTTACTGCTGTCCCAACGGAGCTAATTTCTGCCAGAGCTTCCCTAATTGTCATGTTACGAGACGAGCTCCATCAGCAGAATAACATGCTGAAATCCCCTCAACGAATTATAGAACACGTATAGGCCAGGTATGAAGGATAGAACAGTACTGGGCTGAAGTGTACAAATGTAGGAGGTATTTTCAAAAACAATATTAGGGAGTTCAAAGTTATGCACATCCTGACCTCTAGAACTTTGTAATTAATTACAAAAACTCGTAGTAAACGTTTTTAAGAAATAAAAAAATCACGAATAAAGATATACATTCAAAATTGGGGAAAACAAAAGCAATTGTATGTTTCACAAATACATAATTAATTACGGCCATTGTTTCGCCAGAAAAGGTTTCATCAGATACAGACTGAACTAGCTTGTAAACAGGTATATATATATGTGTGTGTGTGTGTTAAAACAAAGAATTAGAAGTAACATGAAAGCGTGTTACTGACACTTTCTAAAATTTACCTTTATCCAGAGACGAGTCTACAGGCGTACGACGCTAAATATCGGGTTTCGATACCCATAGTGGATAGACCACAGATAGTTCGTTGTGTAGCTTTTGCGCTAAACAAAAACGAAGCCAAAAACAAACCAATGTTTAAGAATTTTCTCCTTTTTTTGTATCTGATTCATAACACAGAGTTGGCCTGGCATGGACAGGTGGTTAGGGCTAGTAGACAACCAACCATGAATATGTATGTTTAACATTTTGTTCGTTTTCAAGATTATTTTCACGCTGTTATTTCCCTTCAGTGTCAAGGTACTAATCTTCCCACAAACACACTTTTATCAAGAAGGATCTAAATTTTAATGTCACTGTGAGACAAGGAGTTAACTTCAGTTTTGAGTCAGTTTATTATGATGCATGAATTGGCAAAATCCACCTAGGCGACATTTCCGTGAATAGCTCGACTTGCGGGCAACAAAATCGAAACACGTCACCGAACATGCTCGCCCCTTTCAACCGTGGGAGCGTTATAAGTTTTAATCAATCCTACTATTCGTTGGTAAAACGTAGTCCAAAAGTTGGCGGTGGGTTGTGTTGAATGGTTACCTTCACTCTAGTCTATCGTTTCCAAACTTAGGGACGGCTAACACAGGTAGAGCTCTTTGAGTAGCTCAGCGTGAATTTCTACAAACATTCGAACATGGCAACTAGATGGCAGCACCATTTTAAATATACCCATTAAGGATGATAATAATAGCATGAATAGCCATATCCTTGTAGATATTATTTCTATGGTTCAATTGTTACACAGGGTCGGTGTTCCAAGGGGTGTTTTAAGTAACAACAAAGACATGTAAGTGAACCATAAACCATCTAACCACTTTCATTTTTATCACAATCTTTATCCATTCCTAATTTAGCAGTGAAAGACTAGAGGGAAGACAGCTAGACACCACCACCCACCGCCAACTCTAGGACTACTCTTTTACCAACGAATTGACCAATTGACCGTCACATTATAACGCCCCCACGGCTGAAAAGGCGGGCATGTTTGGTGGTTGTGGTGAGGGGTTTGGAACTCGCGACCCTCAGATTGCGAGTCATGCGCACTAACCACCTGGCCATGCCGGGCCCCATCACAATCTTCTAAACCAATACTTGATACGTAAAAATTGGGTAAAACTGAATGTTCAGTGGGAATATAAATATAAGGTGTTTGCCGATTTGTCTAAATACGATATATTAACAGAATACAATTAGATTTAGTACTATCATTGGTAAAGCTATCTATAATAGGTTTATGGTGTTTGTGAACGTAAACATTTCACGATCACCATGAAAATGTTTTTTTTGTTTGTTTTTGAATTTTGCGCAAAGCTACACGAGGGCTATCTGCGCTAGCCGTCCCTAATCTAGCAGTGTAAGACTAGAGGGAAGGCAGCTAGTCATCACCACTCACCGCCAACTCTTGGGCTACTTTTTTACCAATGAATAGTGGGATTGACCGTCACATTATAACGCCCCCACGGCTGAAAGGGCGAGCATGTTTGGTGTGACGGGGATTCGAACCCGCGACCGGAAAAGGATGCGGGTCGAGCGCCCTATCCACCTGGCCATACCGGGCCCTGAAAATAAGTAGATCGAGACGATATGTATGTAAAAGAAAAAGAAAAAAGTTGTATTCTTCAATTCCAACAACTTGGCTTGTTTATAAGTAAAAAACAACTTGAAGAAAAGTAAATATTCATTGTATAACTGCGTTTACTGTATGCAAAAATTGTCATTCCGAGGCCATATTTTAGGTCGTGGTGGACTGGTAGAGAGACGCTCACGTATTGATATGACCTATTACTTCCTCCAAGGTATATCTTCTCAGTTTTTGTAGGGTAGGGTCATGAAGTTGAGTAACTTAATAAAATAAGATTCTAAAGTCTGTACACAATTTAATCACAATCATGCCCCCCCCCCTCTCCTTCAATGACTCACAGCAGTAATCCTGAAGGCTTATGACGCTAAAACTGATAGCCCATTGTGCAGCTTTGGGCTTAGCAACAAAACAAACAAATTACAATCATTTGGCCTTGTAAAATTATGCCCGTGGACCGGTACTACAATAAGCGTATGTTATTAAAATCTCGCTACTACTTTTTAAGATACCAATATCCATAATAAATCAAACAGTCCAGTTAAAAAGTAATATTAATAAAATAATTAAAAGAGGTGGCCCTAGGTAGGAAATTATAACAAATGTTAATACAACACAGGTACCGTATTTTTCGGTGTATAAGACGTACTTTTTTACCCCAAAATTTTATGTCAAAATCTGCTTGCGTCCTATACACCGAAGATATGAATAACATATATGTATATATACGATATGCACAAGCCATGTGTAAATATATCTAAATAGGCATGCATAGTTTAGTCAAATTGAATGTGTTATTCATAACAATAGTAGTTTTTCTTACTTTTAAAACATAACTATTTATAATCGTT
>NW_013670518.1:6566-8628 GCF_000517525.1 Limulus polyphemus | reverse complement strand
AGAACAATATATACTAATTTTTAAAGTATCAAATTGAATTTTTATTCAATAAAAACCCTTCAAAATGCGACTGTAACTTTTTTCCCCAAAACTTTGTCTTCAAAATAAGAGTGCATCTTATACACCGGTGCGTCGTATATTCCGAAAAATACGGTATTTATTTCTATTATTATCATCGTTAGAGGTACTCTGAAGGGTACAAATAATATTGAAACTTGAACACGCCATAAATTAATGATGTTAGATTGTGCAAGGCGTTCGATTCGCAGTATGTGATCCGCATCCCATCATCGAACATTCTTGCCCTTTCAGCCGTTATAATGTGATGGTAAATTCCACTATTTATTGGTAAAGAGTAGAGCACGAGTTGGCAATGGGTGATGTTGACTAGCTGTCTTCCCTCTAGTCTATCACTGATAAATTAGGGACGGTTAGCGCGGGTAGCTCTCGAGCAGCTTTGTGCAAAATGTAACAAACAAACAAGATACGATTTTGTAATATTTAAGCAGGTCAGCGTTGCGCATTCAAAGACTGGTCTAATATAGGTTTTGAAAACATTATCTGCCAACTAGACTTCTTACTGAACTTAATCTTTTCCAAATTTTACTTTTAATATCACTGGTGTGTTTGATCCATAATAGTACAAATAAATAATGTTTTAAAATTCTAAGTACCAAACACTTATTTTGTTTAATTCCATGCAAAATGCATCTAACTAAAGCATCTTACATGTACATAAACAGCCAAGTTAAAGGGGGTTAGAATATTAGTGGGGCAAAATCTATAAAATGTTTAATGTAAAAGTGGGTAAGGTAAACAAGAAAAAATTTGGGAAAACTTGGCTCACTTTAGTCTAGTTATTCATCCAGTCTACTGCAAGTTGTTCAGAAACTTTTCATTCAACCATATCATCTTTCCATGAATACAAAGAAGAAAAATATTTATTCTAATATATTTTGCAAAACTGTTCATGTGGCGTTTTATCATCTTACTTTGAAAGGGCGTAAACATGCTTTATAGTATTCTATTATAGATTAAGCTTAAATACCAAACGACCATTTTGTAAAATCTGTTTGGCTCTTTTGCTTTGCTTTGTCTTTCTGGAGCTAGTTGGTACTAACTTCAAGAGATGGAACAGAGACTTGTAAAAATTAGTATGAGTTGGAGATTTATTTCCCTTGAATGAATGTAATAGGAATGATTACTTGTGTAGATAATCTAGAATTCCAAGAAATTGCACTATATTATGGGCATTTGATATACCTTTACTGAAAATTGATACCACAATATTTCCCATCTGGTATTGTTTACTTTGCTTAAATATTTCTCATAAAAATTCTCTTCAGATCTATAGTTTCTTTAGCTTTCAACTTTACCCATTAAACTTTTCTTCGGATATATAGTGTCTTTAGTCTAGAAGCCTTCTCATAAAAATTATCTTCAGATTTATAGTTTCTTTTGCCTTGAACTATTCTCATAAAAATTATCTTTAATCTAGAACCTTTCTCTTTAAAAATTATCTTCAGATATATAGTTTCTTTAATCTAGAACCTTTCTTTTAAAATTTCTCTTCAGATCTATAGTTTCTTTAATCTAGAACCTTTCTCTTAAAAATTCTCTTCAGATCAATAAATTTATTTAGCCTTGAACTTTTATCGTCAAAATTATCTTTAAATATAATTACTTTAGCTCCCAATTTCATGTTCTTCTTTCTTTTAATTTTCTTTTAAGCCAGAATCTTAGAGGTTATTTAGTTTCTTTAATTTTTAGGATCAGAGTTTTAGTTTAGATCTAAAGAAGAGAACATATAAGTCTGCTAGGAAACTGTTATAACCATGTACGCGATAAACCGTGATTTTGCTAACCCTTATCAACCGGAAAATATATGACATTTGACCAGGAACAGTTATAAATTTAGGACGTTAGTGGATTCTCATCGGACATTAGTTGTTTTATAAAAATGTTATCTTACTTCGACGGTCCAACAATTTAGTGTCTGACAAAGCTAGCTAGCTTCCCGACAATTGTACGTACATCGACTTCAAGCTAACTCACTGGATAT
>NW_013670518.1:4381-5566 GCF_000517525.1 Limulus polyphemus | reverse complement strand
ACTTTAACTTCAACACACGCTATAATTCACAACGATTCACGCATTTTACTTACGACTTGACTAGATTATCTGTCTCCCCTCTCTCCGCTTTATTTGCTGGGCTTATATACTAAAATAGAAAACGTCTGGAAAAGACTAGAGTTGCCAGGAAAAGTGATCATCCTTCCACAAACTTATGACGTTTACCAGCGTCACGTGACTACCGCTGTCGTAAACAATATATATATATATATATGATATACGACATTTGATAGTGAAAATACAAATAAATTAGTCAAAGCGTAGCCTCACGTAGTATTTGTAAATGTTATTTCATATTCTCAAAGTACCACGTAGCGCCTGTCAAACTGGTTCACTTACATCTTGCTGTTGGCTAGTTGTGCATGACAAAGTTATCGTCTGTTAGTATCAGTTGGGCGTTTCAGAATAAGCTGCAAGTACATATACCTTCTTAGAACGCCGGTACTGGCCTCCCCAAATCACGCAGCTCGAACATCCGTAGTCTCGTTTGTAACTGTAACTTTTATTCTGTGATTTTGTTAGTGTACGATCCTTTACGAAAACTTCGAGATATCTATTCCTGTCCACTTTATACGACTACAGCGTAAGGGCGCGATGAAGTTCTATAACTAATCGGTCATCTTATTAGGCCTAGGTAGAACTTGGAAGACAATACAAGTATTATATGAATTAGAGGTAAGTACAATAATATACTATATTCTTAACCAGCCAACCCTACCGTCAGAGTACTGATTTTAAATCTCTTCAGCTACCTACCGTTTTAAGTCACTGAAACTATCGTATTTCGAAAAATAATTGAACTTATTTGACCTACTTATTGCTATTTTGTGTCTGTCAACTGTGTATTCTCTTGAAGAAATTAAAACTGCTTAGATATTGAGAGTGAATGGATGGTTTATACTTATAGTGTTTGTTCTTTTAATTTATTGTATGATAAATATGTAGTACACAGAATGCAATTACTAATTAAATTAAGTATGTAGTACACAGAATGTGCAATTACTACTTAAATCAAGTATGTAATACACAGAATGTGCAATTACTACTTAAATCAAGTATGTAGTACACAGAATGTGCAATTACTAATTAAATTAAGTATGTAATACACAGAATGTGCAATTACTAATTAAATTAAGTATGTAATACACAGAATGTGCAATTACT
>NW_013670518.1:0-3764 GCF_000517525.1 Limulus polyphemus | reverse complement strand
GCAATACTAATTAAGTTAAGTATGCAGTACACAGAATGTGCAATTACTACTTAAATTAAGTATGTAATACACAGAATGTGCAATTACTAATTAAGTTAAGTATGCAGTAAACAGAATGTGCAATTACTAATTAAATTAAATATGTAGTACACAGAATGTGCAATTACTAATTAAATTAAATATGTAGTACACAGAATGTGCAATTACTAATTAAATTAAATATGTAGTACACAGAATGTGCAATTACTAATTAAATTAAGTATGTAATACACAGAATGTGCAATTACTAATTAAATTAAGTATGTAGTACAAAGAATGTACATAGTGTTCAACTGGTGCATCCAAAGAAACCTCTTGTGAGCGTGACTTAGAATTAGAATATTGTACGGTCTATGCTAATCACGTTTTCTGTGCTTTCTTTTTCAAAACACTAGCATAGCTACATATCACACAGGTTGAACGAAAGTGGAACTGCTTTATCTTTGTTCATCGAAACAGCTTTCAATCTATGTTGAAATATTAAAACAATAAACAAACAGTTCCTTGCATCGTATCATTCTTTGATTTCGTAATTGGCGAGCTCTACTAACCCTAAATCCCACCTAGTTTATGTATGTTGCTAGAGAAGAAAGGGTGTCAGTTTTTTAGCCGCGGCAAAACGACTCTGAATTTTTTGTTTTTAAGTACAAACTTTTATCTCGTAGCTTTATCATCTCTTGACCGATTTGAAATCGAATTACAGTTTTGGACTCAAAAAGTCAAACCCTTTCGATTGATGTTTTTGACCACGCCCAAGGCCTCATAGATTAATTTACTCTAATTCTGCCTAACAGAATTTCAGTTTGAGGGTAGGCTGGTAGAGATCCTGATGAGTAATAAATTCGAATCGGGAATACGCGCGCTTTACGATTGGTATTGCTGGCTCACAAAAATATAGCTAATAAGAAGGGGGGAAAAAAGGTCTTATAGATTAAGTTACCCTAATCCTACCTATTTCAAGTTCCGCGGCTTTTGAGGATTATCTCTTGTTTTGTTTTGGATGTTTCTCCACCTTTGTAAACTTCTCTATACCCTAAGCGAAAGTAATAATAATACCTTTCATGGCATAAGCTACTATTTCATGTTTGCCTTCAATATAAATAAATAAGTACTTTCTACAAATTCAGTAAGTTATATTAAGATGAAGTCAGTTTTTCTTTGAAAAAAATCCGTGTTAAATACAACGTTCATGTTCTGATGAAAAATTAAAATATTTTTGTCACCTCAATCTCTGTCTTACATTAACGTAATATTTTCTCATTGTTACCTCAGTATCTTTCTTAAATTGATTTTTACATTGTTACTCCAGTCTTTGCCTTACTTTAACTCTCATTGTTACTTCAGTATCTTTCTTAAATTGACTTTTACATTGTTACCTCAGTCTCTGCCTTACATCAACTCTCATTGTTACCTCAGTATCGTTCTTAAATTGACTTTTACATTGTTACCTCAGTCTCTGCCTTACATTAACTCTCATTGTTACCTCAGTATCTTTCTTAAATTGACTTTTACATTGTTACCTCAGTCTCTGCCTTACGATCAACTCTCATTGTTACCTCAGTATCTTTCTTAAATTGACTTTTACATTGTTACCTCAGTCTCTGCCTTACATTAACTCTCATTGTTACCTCAGTATCGTTCTTAAATTGACTTTTACATTGTTACCTCAGTCTCTGCCTTACATTAACTCTCATTGTTACCCCAGTATCTGCCTTACTTTAACTCTCATTGTTACCTCAGTATCTTTCTTAAATTGACTTCTACATTGTTACCCCAGTCTCTGCCTTACATTAACTCTCATTGTTACCTCAGTATCTTTCTTAAATTGACTTTTACATTGTTACCTCAGTCTCCGCCTTACATTAACTCTCATTGTTACCTCAGTCTTTTACTTACATTAACTTAACTTTTTCTCTTTCTTACCTCAGTTTTTGTCTTACATTAACTTTTTCATTCTCATCTCAGTCTTTGATGGGCATTAACCTTTTCATTGTTGTGGTTTACTTCCCAACAGAGTGTTAGTAAAGAGTGATATTAATATCTTCAGTGTAATTACCCAACTGGAAACGAGAAAGATATAGCGTCAGATAAACAACCTTAATTTTCGCCATCTTCTTTATCAGTTACGGGGTGAGCACGACTTTCGAAATAACGAGGTGTGGGACGTGAACTTTCATCCCTTTGCCCAAACCAGAGACACTGTTATAAAACTCTTGCCCGAAATAACAAACAAAAGAGATATCGGCGTTTGATATCCCAAATCTCGTTCAGTTTTGAAACATAAAATTTCTTAGGAATAAACATATTGGATAAACGAAACGTAAACTTATAAACGAATTTTCAAGCATATATGTACAATACAACATTTCAATTGCCCGATAGAACCCTAGAGAGCAAAAGTTACAATAGAACCACAATTTACAATAGAACCACAAGATTAAACTTTTAAGAATACATACTGTTACGACAGCGAAAGTCACGTGACGCTAGTAACACGTCATGATATTCTCGAAGGTTCTTGAATGCTCGAGTGTTTAAATGCACTTTGCACTATTTCAGAATGGTTCCTACTAGATACACCTGGTTTCACTGCACTTTGCACTATTTCAGAATGGTTCCTACTAGGTACTCCCGGTTTAAATGCACTTTACACTATTTCAGAATGGTTCCTACTAGGTACTCCCGGTTTAAATGCACTTTGCACTATTTCAGAATGGTTCCTACTAGGTACTCCCGGTTTAAATGCACTCTGCACTATTTCAGAATGGTTCCTACTAGATACACCCGGTTTAAATGCACTTTGCACTATTTCAGAATGGTTCTTAATAGATACACCCGGTTTAAATGCACTTTGCACTATTTCAGAATGGTTCCTACTAGGTACACCCGGTTTAAATGCACTCTGCACTATTTCAGAATGGTTCCTACTAGGTACACCCGGTTTAAATGCACTTTGCACTATTTCAGAATGGTTCTTACTAGGTACTCCCGGTTTAAATGCACTTTGCACTATTTCAGAATGGTTCCTACTAGGTACACCCGGTTTAAATCACTTTGCACTATTTCAGAATGGTTCCTACTAGGTACACCCGGTTTAAATGCACTTTGCACTATTTCAGAATGGTTCTTAGTATCATACAACCTTTTGTCCTCTTCTAATATCTGCTATTGAAATAAAGCCTGAGTAGAAATATTATTATTTTAAAAAGAAAAAAACAAGTGAAATTAATAGATCTAAGAGAACGTCCAACTTTGATTGGTCAACAGGAAGCCATAGCTTGATTTATTGTCAAATAGCTTTAAAACTAAACAGTCTAAGCGGGATTCGAATACAGCATTCATCTTCTACCTGTTATTTATTTTGACTCGGTTCAGTTATGGGCTTAACTAACCTTGTTTGCTCAAAAGGGGCCCAAGGCCGCCTGGAGGGATCACCTGTTTTAACCGCTCGCGCCACTATACAGTAATGTGCTGTTTGTCAGTAGACACTAAAGTAGTCACATAAGGGACGCTTAAAGTTTTAATTTTTGCTGTCGTGACATCAGTAGAACGTGCGCAAGCCATGAATCACGAGAAGAATTGTGTACTCTGTAGGCTAGAATACAAGCATAACATATTAACTTCAAAAGCAAGAAATAGAAATGTTTGTTACTCTTAATTTTGGTTTTATTTGCTCTTGAAACAACACTTTCGGGGACCCTGTGCAAGTACATCTAGTTTCAAAT
>NW_013670517.1:75298-83237 GCF_000517525.1 Limulus polyphemus | reverse complement strand
ACAGATAGAAACCTGTAACTAATTTGTCAACAAGTACTGTGTTGTAAACTAATTTATTAACATATACTATACTGTAGCTCTTTACCTGATTACAGACAGACAGAAACCTGTAACTAATTTGTCAACAAGTACTGTGTTGTAAACTAATTTATTAACATATACGATACTGTAGCTCTTTACCTGATTACAGACAGATAGAAACCTATAACTAATTTGTCAACAAGTACTGTGTTGTCAACTAATTTATTAACATATACGATACTGTAGCTCTTTACCTGATTACAGACAGACAGAAACCTGTAACTAATTTATTAACATATACTATACTGTAGCTCTTTACCTGATTACAGACAGACAGAAACCTGTAACTAATTTATTAACATATACGATACTGTAGCTCTTTACCTGATTACAGACAGACCTGTAACTAATTTATTAACATATACTATACTGTAGCTCTTTACCTGATTACAGACAGACCTGTAACTAACTTATCAACAAGTACTGTGTTGTAAACTAATTTATTAACATATACTATACTGTAGCTCTTTACCTGATTACAGACAGAAACCTGTAACTAATTTATTAACATATACTATACTGTAGCTCTTTACCTGATTACAGACAGACCTGTAACTAACTTATCAACAAGTACTGTGTTGTAAAATATAAATCAACCAGATGAAACAGTTGTGATAATATTTATGCAGATTATGTAACTTTGAAAAGTAAAAATATTTCATTGTGATTTTTTTAAAAGAAGTTATTAAAAAATGCTTAACTACGTTGTAGATTTCTATGTCTTCCTACATTCTTTTAAAGGTTTCCTATATAGTTTATCTGATAAAATTGTAATTTTTTATTTTGTTTTGATTTGAAAAGCACTGCGCACAGGTTAATTGTGTTTATGATCACTGGTGTACAATAAAAATAATTTTTTACAATAGGAAAATTATAAGGAAGTATACTTTTCCGATACGATTACTTATTTCTGCTCATAATCAAAATTATTCTCAATTTGACTGCCCTCTACTGTGTAAATTTCTACTCGCCAGTAGCCTTAAAACTCCCATCGAATTCCATGTGGTTCAGCTACACTTAAGCATACAAATTATCATGCTACAGTCCTTCACCAATAGGAGTGTAATAAACCCTCCTATCGCAGCTGACTCCCTCTATGCAGTTGAACTCAATCTTCACTTCTTGATTTGGCATGACAGTGTTAAAACCTAGTGCTTGATTTCAAGCATTTATTTTCCCCTTTCTTAGTGCATTTTGAAAATATTCAATTACTGATTTTCACATTTCAAAATATTGTTTGTAATCCACTATCAAGTAGGATTTCTTTATTTGATTGTGAATTTTATTTCTCACTCAATTACCAGTAGTCAGTTAATATTTATGAATTCACATGGTAATGGCTGGAAGTGTGGTGTTATCAGCGGAGGAAGTGTCGGCCATTGTTCGTCAGGAGGTGGCTTCTTTCATGCAGGCTGACGGATCTCCCAATTTACAATCAATTCTGCCCTTACCTGAAAACATAGATCAGAATGATGCGGACTTTGACAGCCCCCTCCCCCTTTCCTTTGCCGGGCAGGCATGTTCTTGTTTGTTCAAGCACCTAGACCTCAGTCATCATTTTTAAACTTGATATTGTTAGTATCTTGTGTTTTGTCATTGTCACCCATGTTCTTTGTTCCCTCCCCTTTCTTATTAACTTTACAGATGCTTCGTTGTTAAGATCGGGTGCATGCTGCAATACATGGGAGATCTCGGGCTGTTAGTCTCGGAAGGAGTTTGGTCTCCACATCAACCTTTTGTAATTCCTTGCTGTTCATCGGAAGATGGTTCAATTTCTGTCATCTCTATGGGCCCTGACAGTTACAATTCATTCCGACAACTCGATGGTTGTCTCTTACATTACCTGAAAAGGGAGCACTTAAACCTAGTCTTTATGTTCCCATGCTGCACCGTGAGATCTATAAAGTCTATCATACTCACTGTTGAGTTAGGGTGTTCTAGAAGATTACTTGCAGAATCTGCGTCGTGGTATATTGCATCTTAAATATGTGCATACCAGACCATACGCTTAGGAATTAACATGAGTAAGGAAGAAACAGATTACTGTCCATCTACAATGTTCTTCAGTTTGCCAGTGTCAGGAATGGTCTGCTTTTCAAAATAGCATTTCATGGTGAAGCATTCCTCCAGATCCTCCAATGTATTCCCCCCATTCCCAGTAGAGTATGGGAATCCATTTATCAGCTCCTAGCGTAAATGCAATGTGGAGGGTCAGTTCCAGTCCGAAACCAATTGGCATTGGGGGTGTATGTGGTAGAAGAGAGTTCCCAGCCTGCACACATGTGAGGACTTATGTTGGCTGGTCCAGTTCCAACCAAACCCAGATGCCCAGTAACTGACATCTAGGCACTTCCAGGAAGGACGGTTCCCAGCCAGAGAGGCAAACTGCAAAATAAATGGAAAACCCAGTCCAGACTGGCAGCATCTGGAATAAAACATCACACCCGCAGCAGGAGGATAGTCATGCTTTCTACACAGGTAGAATGCCACCACCCTATTCTTGACTCAGTGGAATTGTGTACTCTCAGAAAGATTCCTCCATGATCCACCACCCCAGTAAACTTTCTGATGTTGTCCGGATTTACGTTCCCAGGGTTTCTTGCAGCAGGTTGTGCTGGATTTGCTCACATGATGGTTTACATTCTCAGAAAAGAGGCTACTCTTCCCTTCTGGCTCCTAGACCTGAGGTAAACGGTTAAGGACTCTCCTCCTACCATGAGCCAGTTGAGTTTCTCCCAGTACCACTGGTCTTGCATTAGGAATTTGGAATTGTTACCTTGTTCCGCCCCTTTGATTGCGAAACCACACCTCTTCACTCCACATGGGTGAAGGGTATACCTGGTTCAGATGTGGTGCAGTCTCCTACAAGTATGTTTCCTCTCCATGGGTGTTCTTCAGATGCTTTTGAAGGTAAGTAATTGTATTGGAAGTTAATATTTTCCTACACTGAAAATATATTTCTGATAGATAATTATCTCTGCTTACACTTCACACCCATCCTCCCTATTTCTGGTGCATAATCTTGAAATGAGGATTGGGTTCAAATGCATAGAGGGAATCAGTTGTGATAGGATGGTTTGTTGCATCCTATTGATGGAGGACTGTTGCATGTGCCAACTTGCATGCTTGAACACAACTGAACCATGTGGTATATACTTGGAATGAGGTGGGAGCTTCAGGCTAATAGTGAGTGAAAAGTTGCTCACTAGAGGGCAGTCAAATCAAGAATAGCTGTAACTGTGAAAGGAGGTAAGTATCTATCGGAAATATATTTTGAGTGTAAGAAAACATTAAGCTTTAAACCAATTTTGTATTCAATCGTATATTTCTGTTTTGATGATTTTCTATGCCCATTCAAGAAGTTACTTACGCTGATAAAACCTAATATAAACATAGCCTAACAATCATTGGCCTTGTCGGCAAAACAAAACTTAATACTATCAAGTAGTACAAAATTATCTAACTAAGGTTACCTCTTCTGGTGCGACAATAAAACATCTCTTTTGCCATAATATTGCAACATCGTAATTCAAATTAAGTATAAAATGATAAATCAAGTTTCTAAAAATAAACCAGGACTGTAATTTTATGGAAACTGTTTTCAAACATCTTATTTATTAGCAACATATCACCATTTATCATTTTGTTCCAATTTCTTCACAGAACTGGAGTCGTACTGACTTATATAGTTGAAAATAACAGAAAAATAGTTTTCCTTACATGCTTAGATCACTAGTCTATGATTTCTCAAAAATTTTCAATTTAAAAAAAAAAACTTGTGTAAAGAATTAGAAAAAATCAAACATTTTTATTGGCTAAATTTGAGCTCCGAACTTTTCTCTTAATGCTTAGAAGGACGAGTTTATTTTTTTATTATGTTTTTAATTTAATGGCTGAATTTTGCCCTAATGGTTGCATGCACCCATTCAGGCATGATAAACTTAATGTGAAACAGGCAGTAAATGTTAAATGTAATATTTCATTACTGCCATTTTAAGTGAAGTCAGATGAGTTGAAATAAACTTTCCTAACTTATATTTGACACCACTTGAAACAACAGTGATAAATTGATTGTTTTAACACGCTTGAGGAATAAAATTAACATTTTTTTATATTAAGCCTATTTGTTATTAATCAAATGCATATTCTATCATTTTAGTCGACCTTGAACTGTAAGATGACATGCTGCTTTCTGGATACACCTAATGTTCTATTTTACAAAGGGTTTATACCTTTACTAGACTTAATTTTTATGATGTAGTTGACCATCAATATGATACAATTATCGTTAAAGAATTAGATTAGATGGCTTTTCAACTTTGACCTCAGCCATGTGTTCAAAATTTTCAAGTTTTAATTTATACTAAATCTGTGTTTAAGCAACTGTGGATTTATCCTTGTTGTGATTTCAAATCTTTATCATAAAATTATTGTCTATTTGAAAATTCGTTAATGTTTAGACCAATGGACTAAGGAAAGATATATCTGGCTGAGAAATTTGCTGATTTTTCTATTTTTTTTTAAAGTATCTTTTAACTTTTTGATATTTTACTATGCTTCAACTGTATTTGTTGTTAAAAAGTTTTAGCGAGTTTGTCACTATCAGATGTGAGTAAACTTTTTATGAACTTTATTATATTCATATCTGCATATCATTTTAGTTTATTGCTAAATTCGTCCAGGAAATGAAAACATTACAAAGGCATCCATGTTACCAGCAGTTTTTAATTCACTTTCTTATAGGTTGGAGCTCAGCGGTCACAGACGGAGGTTAACGTGGGAGGCAACTCCGAGAAGTATTCACGACGGGGTCCAGTCTGCTATCATGAATAGTGACTGTTTAGTATTTGATACCAGCATAGCCAAACTGTTTGCTGATAACGGCAACTTGGGAATTAATGTCACTATTAACCTCTGTTAAATAGTTTTTTAATGCTCACTGTATCATACGAGACATTCTGTAAAATCACCTAGTGCTTTACTACCAACAGGTGTTATCTCCGGCCACATCAATGTACAAGACCACCCATCTCGTATGGTTTTGGTTTCAGTTCTACTTGTTCTACCAAACACGAAAGGCTGATGATTTCTAGATCTCCTGACAACATCAGTAGATTCTCGACCAAGATATTTTGAGAAGTTAAAATATTTTCAACAATTCATTTTGTAGTATAAGGTATTGCAGGTATTCAAAACTTAGAGCAAGTGCAAAGAAAAAAAAACAAACATCTTCCATTCTTTACTTACTTTGAATGGAAAACATTTGACCGTTATTTTCTTTGGACAATTTGCACTTGTTTTATCACGTACCAGATGTTGAATAACAACAAAAGAAAATTAATTGGCGATGAACCACATCATCAGTTATACAAATTATGCTGTTGTATGATTTGTGTTATTTTCATTATGTTAGATAATATTTGTATTGGTCTCGTTTTATCTGTATTTTAAATTTTTTTTTCTTTAATGTAGAAAACGTAAATAACTGAATTTTATTGTTCGGTATAAACACATGTATACTTCTACAAAACTAACATGCAATTCAAAATGTATTTCCATCTCATCGTTACTGAAGTTTGTAAGGTTTTTGTATTCTCCTGGTATGTAGAATTTGTTCATTGACACTTTGAAGAAAGAAAAAAACCAACAACTCTGAACACCTCATGAGAAATATTTAAAAAGTAAATATAAGTTTGAAACTCAAGCTCACTCAAAACTATACTGTATTTTATTAGAAGTTCAAAAATGAGATATTTTGACCAATGTTCACGTACGGTTGGCTATTGCACATAAGTGTTACTGGTTAGGTTCTCATATATCCGTGTAGATCCAGGAATCTGTATATTTTTTATAGGGGGGTGGGGAATGCGGGAGAAAGAACTTTACATTATCCAAACCTAGAGACATGTTCTATGTATTTTATAAAGTAGTTCGTATTGTTGAAGGACATGTATAATGTTTTCAGTTGACCTGCACTACTAAAATTTTGTTTGTACATAAAATCTTTGGATCCCCATTTTGCGTTCTGAGTAACGTCAGAAGTATTGGACACTGTACCACATAGCGAGGCTTCAGAAGTTTTCAGTAATTATTTCCATAAAACAAAAGATGGAGAAGATCTAAGAGAAGGGGTGACAAGACTATGTTTCACCTGGTTTGTTTTTTAACTTTTTCCTGTCTGTATCTGTATTAAAGATCTGTCTTTCCAATGTTGTATATTAGTATTGTAAGATCAAACGTCCATTTTAAAACATTGGACCTCAGCTGTAATGTTACTTCTCCATACGTTATACTTGAAATATAATTTTACTCGAGTATAATCACTTTTTTTCTGACTTTCTATATGAATTATGTATGTTGTTAATATGTTTTATGTAAAGTGGCAATCAGTTAAAGAATATTCATTAACTTCTAATATTCAAGTATTTTCAGTATTAAAGTTGTTCACAGTGGATTGTGGTTTATCTTGTTAGTATCAAGAGTATGAATACCTGTAATATGATTCCTTCCACTTATTGATATTTAATAGAAGTAAATAGTAGTAGGACTTCTTTATCCACACTTAGTGCTTACTTGCTGGTGATTGTGGAGTAAACATTGTGGTTTGAAATTATTACTAAACCTCATGGAACTGAAACTCCATGGTTTGGCCTTATTGGCTCTCCTCAAATATAACATAACGTTTTGGGACAACATGAGACCTATTGGTCCATCTCGGCTGTTCCATCCTCTAAACTAAACTTAAAAAATTTTAAACCCAGCCCTTATCATTCATATACTTATCAAGCTTTTTCTTAAACTCAATTAAATTTACTGTCTCTACAACATTCAAAGTCAACCAATTCCAAAGGCCAACCACACTGTTAGAAAAATGAAAATGTCTTAGCTGAAGATGACTCCTACCTTGCCAAAATTTATATTTGTGTCCCCTAGTCCTACTATTCTCACTGTTAAATATGAAAAAAGATAATTGCATCAACACTATCAATTACAATTACAATCTTAAACACGTCAATCAGATCTCCCCTAACTCTTCTTTTTTACAAAAGAAAACAATTTGAGAGATTTCAGCTTCTTCTCATATGACAATCCCTCCATCCCAGGCATCGTTATAGTAACCCTTCTCTGAACCCATTTCAACAATTCAATGTTTTTCGTAAGGTAAGGAGCCCAAGACTGAACACACTCTTTCAAGTGTGGCCTAACCAGTGACATGTACAATGAAAGTATAACCTCTTTAGACTTGTATTCAATATTTATATAGATACAACCTAAAATCCTGTTTCCCCTACCACTAGCAACAGCACACTGCTTCGATGGCTTTAAAGATTGACCGACTATTACACCAAGATCCCTTTCCTTCATAACACTGTTAAGGTTATCCCCATCCAAATTATACTTATAATTCAAATTATGATAACCCACATGTATTATATTGCATTTATTATAATTAAAACCCATCTGCCATTTATTTGCCTAACTCACTAAGTGATCTAAATCCTTTTGTAAATTAGCAGCATCCTCTTCACAGCTAGCAACACCCAAGACCTTAATTTCATGTGCAAATTTAAGTAACTTATTGATGTCATTGATGTAAATCAAAAAGAGCAAAGGTCCTAAAACTGAGCCCTGAGGTATCCCCACTTGTGACATTAATCCAGTTTGACTGAACTCTATTTGTAACAACTCTTCTATCCAATTTGCTAACATATCCCCCACACCTATAGAGATTTTAATATTTTTACAAGCCTTTTATGTGGCACCTTGTCAAATGCTTTCTGAAAAATCCAGATACCACCAAATCTACACCCTTACCCTCCATCACTATAACGCTAGTAACCTTTTCGAGTAGAATTAG
>NW_013670517.1:72617-75288 GCF_000517525.1 Limulus polyphemus | reverse complement strand
CAAAACACTTGGGGAAAAATTATCTGGCCCAGGAGCCTTATCATTTTTGAAACTTCCCAATTCTTTTCTTAACCAGCTCAGAATTAATGCAGTCATCTTGTTTGATCTCATTTCCATATATCAACTGATCAAGATGTGGAATACTGCTTCAATCTTCATTAGTAAAAACAAAACAAAAAGCAAAATTTAATAACCCAGCCATCTCATGATCATCAGATACTAGCCTTCCTTTATCATCCCTCAAGGGCCCTACCCCATCCTAACATCTTGTTTACCTTTATTGTATTTAAAGAAACCCCTACTGTTAATTTTTACATTTTCAGCCAACCTTTTCTAATACATCCTTTTCAGTGCCCTACTTTCCTGTTTCACCAAATTTCATGATTTTCTATAAATTTTCTGTCACACCAGTCAATTTAAATTTCTTAAATTTATGATGCTTTTCTTTAATCATATCTCTTAAACTCTTTGTGAGCCAACCTGGTTTTTTAATTGCAGCTACCTTTTTCTTTCTTGAATATTTTAAAATTTTCCACATCTGATCAGCATCTCCAAATAACTCAGCTGCCCAATTCACAACAGATAATTCTTGTTGCTTCTCTTCAAAATTTGCTTTTTTTTTGAAAATTGTAACCAAAATATCATTATTCCTTATCTCTATATGCAGCAAAACATCAAACCTAATAGAGCAATGATCACTTGCACCCAGATATTCCCCAATTTCCACCCTCTCACTCATTTCTATATTTGAAGTTAACAATAAATCTAAAATAGTATTTTTTTCTAGTAGGTTCCTTAACTAATTGGTGAAGACAACCATCTTGAACAGTTTCCAAAAACCTTTCTCCCAATTTATATGCCTGAAATTAAAATCACCCATAATTATGACTTTATTAATAGCTGAAATATATAAGCTTTTAAATGATGATTGGTTTACAGGAGGGTGTTATACCATTGGCTGTACTAGGATATACTAAAGTGATGGTTGGTTTACAGGAGGATGTTATACCATTGGCTGTACTAGGATATACTAAAGTGATGGTTGGTTTACAGGAGGGTGTTATACCATTGGCTGTACTAGGATATAACTAAATTATGATTGGTTTACAGGAGGGTGTTATACCATTGGCTGTACTAGGATATACTAAATTATGATTGGTTTACAGGAGGGTGTTATACCATTGGCTGTACTAGGATATACTAAATGATGATTAATTTACTGGAGGGTGTTATACCATCGGATTTACTAGGACATACTAAACTGATGATTGGTTTACAGAAGGGTGCTATACCATTGGCTGTACTATGATATACTACAATTAGGTAGAGACACAGTTCTGTAGATAATACAATATGTGTAGTAGTGTATTAAGTGTGTAACAATTAGGTATGGACACAGTTCTCTGGATGAGAAACTGACATCAGTTGATTAAGAAATCATTAATTAATTAACTGTTTGTTACTATATATTACTATCAGATTTTTGAGATTCATTACATCCAAGAAGCTTGATATACACGCCACAATATATGGTTTAAAAAGGCTTAGAAAGCCAAGTTTTGATTACTGAAACGATATTTTTACTGATGCTTTCTAGTCGGTTTGTTTCCGGGTTTATTGTTGAAACATGAAAAAGCAACCAAGGGTATTTTGTCCTTGTTAGATAGACGACGTGATATTGAAACATTTTGAGCCAATGACGATTCCACATAGAAAATGAAGCATATACACGATACTCGTGTTAGGTTTTATATATGTATGGGCTGGATTCATTACAGTAAGTGTCTGTGACTTGTTAGCGATAAATTTCAACAATAAACAAACAGCACATAATCACCTTGTTTTAAAATAATATATTAAACCAAGTCAAACGTATACACAAATGTTTGTTACACTTTTGGTTATCACAGTTGTATACAGAGATTTAAATAATTGTCTCTCTTTTTTTTTTATCAAAGTCCACACAAGCTGGTTCAGTTACTTTAGAACACAATTGACAAGACAAATTATTTTTTCTCTATTTTGTTGTTATAATACAGTCTGTGATAATTTCACTTTAAATTCACTGCTATAACTATTGGTTACAACAGTTATAACCAGAGCTTTAAATAATTCTCTTTTTCGCCAAAGTCCACACAGGCTGGTTCAGTTGCTTTAGAATACAATAGAAAAGACAAATTATTTATTCTATACTCTGTTATTACAATACAATCTGTGATAATTTCACTTCAAAAATCGCTACTATATGCTCTTTATGGCTAAACTCACAATAACGCAGTCTAGACCTATCTGTCTATTTAACTAAATAACTCGAACTACGTTTCGGACGCGTATTTAGAGCCTGATTGAGGCTTACGACATTCTACACACTGCAAAATATTATGATGCAATAATACTGAATCAAAACAACGAGAAAAACTTAGAAGGTCATAGGAACATGACGCAGTAATACAACAAGCGCCAATCCAAAACAATTGAATTACACAACATATGATTCATACACAGTTAAGTAAACAAGTCTGCGATAAACTATCGCTTCTAAAAATAACAAACTTAACACTCACGCTATACAAACTATACGGGTCATAACACTCGCATTAAGCTGAAACTTAAACAGTTGTGGTCACAAATAAATAGACACCTAATTTTTCGTCATTTAACTGATTTATGC
>NW_013670517.1:70240-71800 GCF_000517525.1 Limulus polyphemus | reverse complement strand
GAATCAAGATTCGCTCAATTTTCGGACAGTGGAAGGATATGGGTCTGGAGAATGCCTCACCATAAGTTTTGGCTCAACAGATTGCGACCAACTGTGAAGCATGGTGGTTTCAGCGTGATGGTTTGGGGAGCTGTTTGGGTTGGTGGGAGATCGAGCTTAGTGGAATGCATTGGCAACATAAAGTTTGCGAAATACGTCGAAATATTGGAGGAATGACTCTTACCACTTTATTCCTCGGGTTTCGTGGACAAGAACACAACGTTGTTCCAGGAAGATAGAGCACCATGTCACACTGCCAGAAACATCCAAAAGTGGCAGGAAGAAAATGGTATCCAGAAGTTGCCCTGGCAGAGCAAATCTCCTTACATGAACCCTGTCGAAAACCTCTGGGCCATATTCGACCGGCAAGTCAAGAAACAACCAAAAAAACCAACTTCGAAGAGTGATCTACTCCAAGTTTTGAAGCAAGAGTGGGCGAAAATCCCACAATCTAAAATTGACTAGATGATTCTCATGATGCCCCAAATGATCAACGAACTCCACGAAGCGAAAGGAAGATCTACTAGATATTAATTAGATTATTAATATATCAATTCTTGTGAATATGATTGAAAAATTTAATTTTTTCTGAAAAGGTGGTGTCTATTTACTTGTGACCACGCCGTATATATCTAACAATCCGTAATCACGATAAAATATTTTCCAGTTTGCCTATCTCTTTATTTTTAATCTTTTATTATTATTATTATTTATTTGTACATTTTTTGGGGTTGGGCGTGTTCTAGTAGTTAGCATTCTCGGACTGTGTAACCGAAGATTTCTGATTTGCGATTCGTTAAAGTAAAAACGCTTCCGCACATTTGGGTCGTAACAATCCCCTCTTCTGTCAGACAAGAGTTGTCGATGAGTGCTGTTGACTAGCTAGCTGCCTTACCTCTAGGGCCAGGTGGTTAGGGTGACTCGCAATATGAGGGTCGCGAGTTCGATTCCCCATCCCACCAAACATATTCGTCCCTTTCAGCCGTGGAGGCGTTATAATGTGACGGTCAGTCTCACAATTCGTTGGTTAAAGAGTAGCCCAAGAGTTGGCGGTGATGACTAGCTGCTTTCCCTCTAGTCTTACACTGTTAAATTAGGGACGGCTAGCGAAGATAGCCCTCGTGTTGCTTTGCGCAAAATTCAAAACAAACAAACAAACTTGCCTCTAGTCTACGAAGAAGAGGTGGAAAACGTACTTGACCCTCTCAGGTCCTCAACGACCTAAAAAACCGGTGCCAAACGAACCTCTACTCTATCAGTTAAAAATTTGAGATGGTAATGCGCATAATTACACACTTTCTGCTATGTGTCTGTTTAAAAAAAAAAAGGATGAGTTGTGAAATATGATTGCTGTAAGAACGTCATCTTTCCGAAATCAGAAACCGGTGATGAAGAATAAAGAATCTGCAAAATAAAACAACAAGAAACACCTACCAATGTTGTACAGAAGAGGGCATAATTTATTCACATGTGGGTAAGCGGTTAAAAAACTAAAGAGGAATGATTGTTTGTTTTGAATTT
>NW_013670517.1:66024-69319 GCF_000517525.1 Limulus polyphemus | reverse complement strand
GTCGAACGCACTATCCACCTGGCCATGCCGGCCATAAGAGGATTGACCCACAATGTGTATTTTTATCTGTAAATAAGTATCCGCTCTAGTAATATTGCGTCCAAGAATTCAAAGAACCTAATAATTTGTTAATAAACAGCTTTGATAAAAAGAACCCAATCTGGTCAGTTTAATCGCGTGAAGCAATAAGTCAAGGTTTTAAATGATCTTCCTTCAAAGTATATAAAACAACAACAACGTTTCTACACACTGTTAAGTAAAGGAGATTAAAGAATTTTAAACACGCAGGAATATAAAATGTTAGTGAAAACTGTATTAATTTATCAAAATTGTAGTAGAGTTTGTTTTGTTTTTGAATTTCGCTCAAAGCTACACGAGGACTATCTGCGCTAGCCGTCCCTAATTTAGCAGTGTAAGACTAGAGGGAAGGCAGCTAGTCATCACCATCCACGGCCAACTCTTGGGCTACTCTTTTCCCAACTAATAGTGGGACTGACCGTCACATTATAACGCCCCTACGGCTGAAAGGGCGAGCATGTTTGGTGGGACGGGGATTCGAACCCGCGACCCTCAGATTACGAGTCGAGCGCCCTAACCACCTGGCCATTGTGGTAGAGAGAGATAGTTTGGTCAGAAGGACAGATCCCAGACATTAGTAAAAGCTGACTATGATGAATACTCATTGTTGGGTCTGCAAACTGATCATTAGTTCGTGAAAGGGAGATATTTGGATTTGAAAGCTGGGATCTTTTACACTAGTGAAAACTGACCGTTAGATTGTTGGGTCTGAAGGTTGGATTCATAACATCAGTGACAGTTAGACATCAGTATATAAAATCTGCTGACTAGAATTTATTGACTCCAAAGGTTAGGAGTATAGAAACTTATGAAAAATTAATTATTAGTTTATAAAGTCTGTCGAATACAGATGGCTTGGGTCTGAAAAATGCCCATTAGCTTATGAAGTCTCTGAAAAAGGTGGTTGGATTTGAAGGCTTGGATCGGTCACACTAGTGATAAGTGAGTATAATTGTCTTAAGACTCGATCCTAAAAATATTTGAAATGACTATATCTTAATAAACTAGTTGTCCCAGAGTAACCAGATTTCACCAGAGACATTGGGAGCTACAAGTATCTGTGTAAAAAAAATTGTTTAGTTTTAAGACTGGATCCTAGAAATATTTGAAATGACTATATCTTAATAAACTAGTTGTCCCAGAGCAACTAGATTTCACCAGAGACATTGGGAGCTACAGGTGTCTGTGTAAAAAAAATTGTTTAGTCTTAAGACTGGATCCTAGTAATATTTGAAATGACTATATCTTAATAAACTAGTTGTCCCAGAGCAACTAGATTTCACCAGAGACATTGGGAGCCACAAGTGTCTGTGTAAGAAGAAGTGTTTGGTCTTAAGACTGGATCCTAATGGAAACTGACTATTCGTTAATAAAGTTTGTTATATAAGAGATGGTTGGGTTTGAAGGCTGGAGTCATAGAAACTTTGGAAAACTGGCCATCAGTATATAAAGTCTGCTGAATATTATTTATTGGATCTAAAGGTTGGGATCTCAGAAACTAGAGAAAACTGGCCATTAGTTTATATAGTCTATCGAATTGAAATGGTTGGAGCTGACGACTAGAATCTTTCACACTAGCAAAGTCTAAACATTAGTTTATTAAGTTTGAATAGAGTTCGTTGGAGCTGAAGACTTGGATTGTTCACATTAGTAAAAACTAAATATCGGATTATTAAGTTTAAATTTCAGGTTGTTCGAGATGAAAACTGGGATCGTTCACACTAGTGAAAACTAAACATTAGTTTATTAAGTTTGAATATAGTTCGTTGGAGATGAAGACTGGGATCGTTCACACTAGTGAAAACCAAACATAATTTATTAAGTTTGAATATAGTTCGTTGGAGATGAAGACTGGGATCGTTCACACTAGTGAAAACCAAACATAGTTTATTAAGTGTGAATAGAAAGTGTGAGTTCCAAATATTAAGATTGCAAACACTTTTAACACTGCTCAAGAGCGGTTGATAATTCACGATTAAAACTAATATAACCACCAGAGTTGTTGAAACAACTGCGATCTTGGTCAACTTAATTTTTGTAAATCTATTTACAATGTTATATTGAAGTTGTTTCTGTTTGCACAGTTGTTCTCAGCCATGTATATAACGTGAATAACTATTTAAAGATGTAGAATGCTCGTGTTCTGCTGACTTTGAATCGGTTAGAGCAATCACAAGACTCTCTAACATTCATCCTTAGCTCCATAAATTATCACGAACTCGGTGATTATGACAACAGTATTTATTCTATGTTACAGAAATTCACTCGACAAGAACTCGGGGGTCCAAAGAATGTATTCTTTCCTACGAGACCCCAGTGGCACAGCGGTATATCTGCGGACGTACAACGCTAGAAACCGGGTTTCGATACCCGTGGTGGGCAGAGTACAGATAGCCCATTGCGTAGTTTTGTGCTTAATTTCAAACAAACAAACAAACAATCTTTCCTAAGACTAGACGACCACCTAGTGTTAGGGACAGCAGTAAGTTTCTGGACTTACAACGGAAAATCCAGGGTTCAATTCCCTACTTTGCTCTAAAACAGACTCGTAAACGAATAGATGACAAACAACTACGAATGGCTTACACACGTTTTGCCAGAACGAATAAATGGCATCGTCTTTGGTTTAATATTAATTCCATCTTTACACATTTAATAATTATAATATAATCATTCATTAAAGATTAATCTTCGTTCAGATAATAGGTGTGGAAGGACTTGTTGATATCAAGAAACAAAAGACTTGAAAATTGTGAAACCAACAAACCACACGACAATCTTTCTTCGAAGATCACTAAATACTATATTACATAATGTGTCATCAAATCTATATATATATATATTATGAAAATTACCTAACTGGAAACCAAGTTCATAAGTGGGGCTTGCGCGGCCCAGTGGCTAGAATGTACGGACTACGAATCCGAGGATTGGCTCGACTCGCAATATGAGGGTCGCGGGTTCGAATCCCCGTCCCACCAAACATGCTCGCCCTTTCGGCGTGGGGGGTCATAATATTACGGTCAGTCCTAGTATTCGTCACTAAAAGAATAGCCCAAGAGTTGGCGGTGGGTGGTGATGACTAGCTGCCTTCCTTCTAGTTTATCAGTTGAAAATCAGGGAAGACTATCTGTAGCTCAGCGCGAAAAAACAAATCATAACTCGTTAAACGTTGACGCATGGGCAGAAAGGTGGCGCTGGTTTTATATAGTTCACT
>NW_013670517.1:62512-65792 GCF_000517525.1 Limulus polyphemus | reverse complement strand
AAACACACTCTACATTTTGGGCCGTGGGCACTCGGTAACAGTGATGGGCAAATTACACTGGAAAGGTTAACCCAAAGGTTGACAGTGAGTGCTGTTTACTAGCTGCCTTCCTTCTAGTTTATCAGTTGAAAATCAGGGAAGACTATCTGTAGCTCAGCGCGAAAAAACAAATCATAACTCGTTAAACGTTGACGCATGGGCAGAAAGGTGGCGCTGGTTTTATATAGTTCACTTTCGACAATTTCCTCAACACCATATACAGTATAAATACGAACATGTAAAAACACGAGCTTACAAGAGGTACGTGTATTAGGAGTACTGCCAAAAATCACGACTAGACTACGATTTTTCTGTTATTCTTTTCACGTGAGTCACTTATAGTATGTTTGTTTGTTTTGTTGTTAAGCCCTAATCTGCGCAATAGGCTCTCTGTGCTGTGCCCATTGCAGGGATCAAACAACAATATTTTGCTTCATAAGCCATCAAGTTTACCGCTGAGCCACCGGGCAATTATTTTTGCACTCTTTTTTTTTTTTTCTGGCAGAGGGATACAAGACTATATACTGTTTGCCCGTATCTAACAGCTATACACTTTTTGTGTTTTGGTAATGGTTAGACGTGTATATTACAGTTTGAACATTCAACTCGTTTCAAATGCGTTATCAAAGTATATTTGCAAGTGGCTTCCATCTGTCAGCTCTTAAGCACTCTCGAAACCTAACAAAAATAATCATTACTCTGTAAACATTCACATCCTCATGATCATCAGTAATTTTTCCTTTTAACATTTAAACGGTTAAAAAATTACTGCTTTTAAGTTTGGAGTGGTATTTGAAACTTTCACGTGATGATACTTTTTTTTTTCTCTTTCTCGCTGTTTATACGAATATGTTACTTTTAGCTATTGCTTTCTTCTGACTTTACTTTTTGAATTTGTTGACACATGCGGTTTGTCATAGCCTTACTTTTTAAGGAATGGTTTTAAAGTAGGTGGCACCACTACATTCAATGCGAGTATGACTCATTTGGAGATCCAGACATTTTCCAGCCTTATAGAGTGACGTTCTCGGCATTAAAGGAATTTGTACTAGATGGCTAAAAACATACAAAAATTACTGAGATTTATGTTAGAAGAAACAAAACAAATTATCATGTTTTAGCGCTACTATCTTATCAGAAAGTTGTTTAGCTGAAATGTTGACCTACTTTGTATCCTAAGGAAGCCCATTTGGCCTAAATGTTGACCCCTTTTTTTTTATTCCAAAGAAGGTTGTTCGGTTAAAATATTGACCTTTTCTGTGTTCCAGTGAAGACCATTAGGCTTAAATGTTTACTTTTTTTTATTCCAAAGAAGGTTGTTCGGTAAGAATATTGACCTTTTCTGTGTTCCAGTGAAGACCATTAGGCTTAAATGTTTACCTTTTTTTATTCCAAAGAAGGTTGTTCGGTTAAAATATCGACATTTTTTGTGTTCCAGTGAAGATCATTAGGCTTAAATGTTTACCTTTTTTTATTCCAAAGAAGGTTGTGTGGTTAAAATATTGACTTTTTTGTGTTTCAGTGAAGACCATTAGGCTTAAATGTTTACCTTTTTTATTCCAAAGAAGGTTGTTTGGTTAAAATATTGACCTTTTCTGTGTTCCAGTGAAGACCATTAGGCTTAAATGTTTACCTTTTTGTATTCCAAAGAAGGTTGTTCGGTTAAAATATTGACATTTTTTTGTGTTCCAGTGAAGATCATTAGGCTTAAATGTTTACTTTTTCTTTATTCCAAAGAAGGTTGTGTGGTTAAAATATTGACTTTTTTTGTGTTCCAGTGAAGACCATTAGGCTTAAATGTTTACCTTTTTGTGTGACCCCAATGTCTCAGCAGTAAGTCTGGAGGCTTAAAACAATAAAAACCGGGTTTGATACCCGTGATAGGCACAGCACACATATAATTTTGTGTTTAACTACAAAAAACAAACAAACCTTTTCTGTCACAATGGAAATATTTGGCAGAAATGTTGACCTTTTCCTTTGCATCACTTACAACCATTGATATACCCTACATTTACAACGTTGTAATTGCAGTTACTTTTCTTCATTAACTCATTTATTTATCATCTCTTCTTCTTCCAAGCATGGGCAAACTTTCTTAAACCTTTCATTACAACTTTTGTATTCTTAAAATAAAAACGATATGAGTACCATAAAACTCCTAGGTTTAGATACTTGCGATGGGACGAGTACAGATAGCCCATTGTGTAACTTTGTGCTTAACAACAAATAAACATACTTTGAATATGAAGAGAATTCTTTCTAAATTTTATGGAATTTTTCTCACGCACGGTTTCTGAAACGTGCATATGGGACAGGTTTGTCCCAACAGGTTCTGTTTTTGGGTTACGTGTGTCCCAGAAATCATTCATGAAGTGATAGTAACGCATGAACAATAATCAAAGATTTATTTGTCAATCAATCGCGCAGTGTTCTCTCTAATTTTTTTCAATCCATGAGCGGGTATTTTTAGGCCATCAACCCTTTGGAATCATTAGGCCACTTTGCAATGCTACCATTTGGTTATTTGGGCTTTAGGCCTAACGACTGCCAGGGGTCATTAAGGCCGTCAACGTGTTGAGACTCCTCACCATTACTGAGAAATGTGCGCAGCTGGAATAATTAAGAGCACGTCATTTGATTGGTTGTTGTGCGGCCGCGCAGCTTAGAGGGGAACACTGCGCAAATAAGTCAGGGTTATTGGACACGCGACCTAAACGGACGCTAAACGCGAGCACCAAAATGTTTTTGTTTTCTTTTCATTGTTTGAATGAACATAAACCAGTTATAGGCAACTCTCGGACCTCCAGATGTCAATCCGAAGCCACCTACTTTTTAAAACTTAACTAATCAGAACAGCACAAGAGTTAATCTGTAATTGATTACAGACTTTTATGTCCAGATGCATGCTTGGAAATGAAAAAGAAATTTTGATTATTTATTTTGTGTATGCCATACTCTTTAAAGTCATCAATAATAGATTTATTACAACTTTATCAATTGCCACATACATATATATATATATATATACTCATTTCTTCTTTAAGGATCTTGTGACCTCTTGAGAGTGTTTGAGGACTGAAAGTAGGGCCGCGGAATAGTTTGGGTTGCTCACCACTGACAAAGACAGTACTTCGGACTAATTCTATTAACTGATGCTACTGTGTTAATTAATTTTCTTATTCATCGCCCCAAGAGTTTTTGTTTTTGAATTTCGCGCAAAGCTACACGAAGGCTATCT
>NW_013670517.1:52903-61549 GCF_000517525.1 Limulus polyphemus | reverse complement strand
AACAGGAAAATCAAAAGTTTTTAGAAGCCAGACAGACCAGGAAGATCAAAAGTTTCTCAATAGTCAAATATAACAGGAAGGTCAAAAGTTTCTCAATAGTCAAATATAACAGGAAGGTCAAAAGTTTCTCAATAGTCAGACAGAACAGGAAGGTCAAAAGTTTTTCAATAGTCAGACAAGTACCAGGAAAATCAAAAGTTTTTAAAAGTCAGACAGACCAGGAAGATCAAAAGTTTTTTCAATAGTCAGAAATACCAGTCCCCCAGTGGCATAGCGGTATGTATGCGGACTTACAGTGCTAAAAACCACGTTTTGATACCCGTGGTGGGCAGGGCACAGATAGCCATTTGTGTAGCTTTGTGCTTAATAACAAACAATAGACAGATCAGGAAAATCAAAAAATTCTCTGTAGTCAGAAATAACAGAAAGATTAGAAGTTTCTCAATATTCAGACATATCAGGAAGATCAAAATAGTGTAAAAATTTGATAATAGAGCATGAAAGAATTGTTATTCGGAAACAAA
This sequence comes from Limulus polyphemus, assembly GCF_000517525.1. NCBI lineage: Eukaryota > Metazoa > Arthropoda > Merostomata > Xiphosura > Limulidae > Limulus > Limulus polyphemus. The sequence continues at coordinate 61,025 of NW_013670517.1, read as the reverse complement.
TCCATTCACAAATACCTTTGGGAGAAAAAAGTAGATTTAGGTATAATATCTTTAAATATTAATGAATTTGCATTCCGGATTTATCATTTAAAGCTTGTCTCTAAAACAAATGTGTTATACAATAAAAGCGGTATTACAGGGATAAACACATATACAGATAGAAATTATTGAAGTTATCCTAGAGTTGAGAGGTTAACGGACGAAGTTTAGAAATTATTGAACTTATCCTAGAGTTGTGAGGTTAACGAACGAAGTTTAGAAATTACTGAACTTATCCTAGAGTTGTGAGGTTAACGGACGAAGTTTAGAAATTATTGAACTTATCCTAGAGTTGAGAGGTTAACGGACGAAGTTTAGAAATTATTGAACTTATCCTAGAGTTGAGAGGTTAACGGACGAAGTTTAGAAATTATTGAAATTATCCTAGAGTTGTGAGGTTAACGGAGGAAGTTTAGAAATTATTGAAATTATCCTAGAGTTGTGAGGTTAACGGACGAAGTTTAGAAATTATTGAATTATCCTAGAGTTGTGAGGTTAACGGAGGAAGTTTAGAAATTATTGAACTTATCCTAGAGTTTTGAGGTTAACAAACAAAATTTAGTTAATTATGATTAGCTCTCTAGATGTATGTGAAATGTATTATTTTAAAGATGACCTCACAGTAATCGTATTTGTAATTACTGTTGCTGTTTTCTCTTGTTATCAGAGTGAATCCAGTTATTGTTTATGAATAGTATGACATATACTCTAAGGATTTTGTTCCATCGGGCATTAAAATCTGGGCCCGGCATGGCCAGGTGGTTAGGTGGCTCGACTCGCAATCTGCGGGTTCGAATCCCCGTCACACCAAACATACTCGTCCTTTCAGCCGCGGGGGCGTTATAATGTTACCGTCAATCCCACTAGTCGTTGGTAAAAGAGTAGCCCAAGAGTTGGCAATGGGTGGTGATGACTAGCTGCCTTCCCTCTACTCTTACACTGCTAAATTGGAGACGGCTAGCGCAAATAGCCCTCGTGTAGCTTTGCGCGAAATTCATAACAAACAAACAAACAAATTAAAATCTGTTAATAGTTAAACGTTATCGTTGCTGACGTAGTTCAACTGCATTCATGGAGTAGGAAATGCCACAGCTAATTATGAAATACTTCTTCACAATCATATTGATTATATTGATGTCTTAAAATAAAAACTTTGTTTTGTTTGGCTTTTTCTACCGTGTCAGTGTACATTTCAAGTTACGTTATTTATATTTGGTTTATAGATAAGTGTATTAACAAACTTACATGATAATAATAATGTCCTGTAATAACGACACTGTTAAAAAATGGCGTCACTCGTACTGTCTCCGGTAATAATGGCACCACTGGTAATTGAAAGTGGGGAACAATATGGTACCGTTAACAATGACACTGTTAAAAAATGGCATCACTCGTACTGTCTCCGGTAATAATGACACTGTTAAAAATGGCGTTACTAGTACTGTCTCCGGTAATAACGACACTAGTGTCATTATTACCGGAGACAGTACGAGTAACGCCATTTTTAACATTGGTAATTCAAATAATAAGAATAATGCAAAAAGGAAAAAAAATTAAAAACATAAACATAAAATTTTGTCGTTTTTTTTTATTCTTTTGAAAAGAAACGGTTCCATATTTTTCGCACTCTGTACTGTTACTGATATCTTTTCTATTATTTATGGAATGTGTTATCAGTTGATGGTGACCCTCGCAGAAAGGTTTCGGTACTGTATCTTGTTACCCTGGGGGGCAACATGAGCTTACACTCGTCAAGCCCATTACAGCATCTGATTATAAAGATCAACAAATCGCAGACATTGCAGTAATTCTGACTTCAATTTTTTCTAATTCTTCATTCTTTTCTTATGACTTATTTGTTGTTAAGCGCAAAATTGGTAGCCCGTGCTTTGCCCAAAGCAAGGAATTGAACCTAGAATTTTTGCATTATAAGCCCGAAAGATTATCCCTGAGCCACGAAGGCGAGATTTTAACGTCTATTCTCATAATAATAAAAGCGTTTGGCGCGCAAAACAGACAGCATGTTTATCAAGTACATTCTGTTTGACTGAGGTAATGGCCCCCCAGTGGCACAGCGGCATGTCTGCGGACTTACAACGCTAGAATCCGGGTTTCGATACCCGTGGTGGGCAGAGCACAGGTAGCCCATTGTGTAGCTTTGTGCTTAATTACAAACAAACAAACAATTAAACAAACAAAGATAAATCATTATTATATTGCTACTAATGCTTCTTTAGATGGGGGCTTTATATATCTAATTTTGTATATTGTTATTATTATTTATTTTCAGATCGTTTCTTTCCTCTTAAAATTCGTAAATATATAGTCATACTTTCAAGGAAAATTGGATATCGAATCCGCCATGTTGAAACACGTCCATTAGGCTAAGTTTTTAAATGGAAATTAACAACAGTACAATCACATGTAGTTTATACGGATTCAAAATAAATGTACATTCGTGGCTTAAAGTAAATCGTGGTTACTTAACCAGTTATGTTTAAAATCATTATAGAATTTTCATTTTCAAATTTTATTGATTTTTCTTATACCTTTGATAATATGATCACTTATATTTAACGCCATTATATAATCAACACATTTCTAAACTGTGGCCCGGCATAGCCAGGTGGTTAGGGGGCGCTCGACTCACAATCAGAGGGTCGCGGGTTCGAATCCCCGTCACACCAAACATGCTCGCCCTTTCAGCCGTGGGGGCGTTATAATGTGACAGTCAATCTCACTATTCGTTGGTAATAGAGTAGCCTAAGAGTTGACGGTGGGTGGTGATGACTAGCTGCCTTTCCTCTAGTCTTACACTGCTAAATTAGGGACGGCTAGCGCAGATAGCCCTCGTGTAGCTTTGCATGAAATTCAAAACAAACAGACTAAACTGTGAGTTTTTTATACCCTTGGTAACATGGTCACAATTATATCCAATTTCACTTTATGTATTTAATAAAATTACAACTTGTTAATATATATATATACAGTCAAATATTCTGTACCATCCTTCGTCAAATTCGACATGAACGAGGCCAGATGGTTAACGTGCTGGACTGTGGATCGGAGGTCCGTGGTTCGTACTCTGTTATCGCCCCAAAAAATCGCGCTTTGTATTTCTGGGTCGTGAGTGCGTTTTAAGAGTGATGGTCAAATCCACCTATTCGATTACAGTCGCCTAGGAGTTGGCGGTGGGTGTTGTTGATTAGCTGCCTCTTTCTTACTTCTTTCTTAACAAACGGCAAACTCAGCATGTACGAGACGCGCTAGCTTAAGCTTTCTAGACTGGACAATCAGACATCATAAAAGAAACAAGAAGGCAGATGCTTGGATGAGGGAAACGAACGGTATCACGGTATTCATCAACACTAAACCATCTATCACACTCTCTTTCAGCTTACCGCCTCTTCATTCCCTTAGTTCTGCGAGTCCAGTGAAATTTTTTTCGAAGAGGGTGGATGGTTCACACCCCCCACTGTTAACCAGCACGAAGTACGCAGTGGAAATTAAAAAGCTCATTTGTCAAAGATAACATTCTATACTAGAAACCATATACTCAGAGAAGTAAAAATCGGGACGGTGGCTACACATTTAACTCACAACGACCGCCTCCTCTTCTCCTTCTCTGCCCTAGGGCATATAATTGTCACGTGGTTCACTCTACTACTGCAGGGGAAGCAGGGATAGATTGGTCTTGCTCTAAGTAGGCTTAAAGCTTTGACATGTAAGAAACACAGGCACTTGAGATTTTTATTTTTAAAAACTTAAGTATTGTTTGTCAACCCTCTTAAGAATCAAAGTGCTGTGCTTTTACATACATATATGACTTCTCACAAGCGCTTGTAACTCGCATATTCCACGAATGAAAACTTAAAATAGTCTTGACTAGGGCAGCAAATCTCCGTAGCGATGGGAGTTAAACAAGTTTTTGTGAAGGCTTTGTTAAGCAAGACAGGTATTCGGCATTCCTAAGCATGTTGATCACTTCTCATCAAAGACTAGATTCAATATAATGCTGATCCTCCCAACGAGAGGCGACTTGGCTCGTGACTTTAAACCAGGTCGGATTGGCTGGAGTAAGTCACGTGTTTCTTATTCCAGCTGAAACCTAGTAGACAAGAGACCGCAGTAAAATTTAACAGTTTTGAATGTTGCGTTTGAAAGGTGATGGTAAGATAGAGATGTGATTTTAAAATACATAACACCATTCGGAAGTGAACATTAAATGCCTCTTCTAGACATTTCCGAGAGCTTCTGCTTAGTATATAAAGTGGACAAGGAAGGTATGTGCTGTTAATTCTAAGAAATTATTAAAGTTTACCCTTTTAACATTGTTATCATATCATTATCAGTTTAAGTCACGATGATTTGGTGAGTGTTTGAAACGGAATAAACCCTAGTGCCAAACCAACGAATTAATAGCCACCTAGCCGACATAAAAAAAAACAACAACAAAAAAACTATCGGTGTTTAGTATACTAGAATGAGAATGGAGCACGTGCTGTTCATAGGGCTTCTACTGACCGGAGTCCACGTAATGCAGACTTCAGCTTACTTGACCGACTGGAATATGGTAGGAAGTCGCTTGACCCAGCCTATGTGCGTGGATATACCCCAGAATTTGACCCTATGTCACGGGATCGGATATACACAGATGAGATTGCCTAATTTACTGGGCCATGATACAATGATCGAAGTGGGTCAACAGGCCGGGCCATGGGTTCCTCTGTTCAACCTCAAATGTCACCCAGACACACAGCTGTTCTTGTGTTCCCTGTTCTCGCCAGTCTGCCTAGACCGACCAATCTACCCTTGCCGCTCCCTGTGCGAGGCCGTCCGTAAAGGATGTGAAAGAAGAATGAATACGTACGGCTATCCCTGGCCGGACATGGTCCGCTGTGATCAGTTTCCGTTGGATAATGACATGTGCATCACCGTACAGTCTACTGTTGAGGGAGGTAAGTGCACCTGAAGGATCATCTCGTAATTTCTACTGAAGCCTACCCAACCATTAAATGTTTGAAAAGCATGTGTAATTGTTAAAATGTTACTCAGTTTTATGACTGTACACAAAGTAATCTAACCTATATAAAAGTCGTGTGTCACATCACGCTTGATTTCTCGAAATAGGAGTCGTCATAAAAGCCAAAATGCATTTATCCAGACAGAATAGTTCTATTACTGTCTGCCCATTACGATTTTAGTGACGGGGTGCAAGGGGCCGTGAGGGGGTACTTTTAAACCTTACAAGAGTAGTTATTGTTGTTATATTAATAAGCCTAAAGTAAAGATGTATTGTGGAATCACCTAGTCTAGAGCAAAGTGCATAACATTTAACATGAAAGTAAAAATATCGATTCAATTTTGAACATAAATTGTTTCTGAACTAAGTTATTTTTCTGTGTAAATTAAGAAATCAACAAATATTTTCCAAGTTTTGTTGTCTATAAAAAAAAATTATGCAGTCAAGTAACGACGGCAACAATTTGCGGCCATATTGGACGTAAATATTATTCGGGTAAACATGGCTTCAGCTACACCATCACCTAGTTCTCCGGTCAATTTTCACGAATTTACTACGAAGTTAGATAATATATACAAGTCAATATAGGAAGAAAAATGCAGAAAAGTAGGTCATGACATCACAGATCCTTATTCCATCCCGTCAGCAATGACAATCACGCTAGATGCCAGTAAATTAGTTGACATTGCAAACGGAGGACCAAAGTTAGGCCTACAAACCAACGTTAAAGCCCCACAGGTTGAGGATATAGATATCGTAAATTATTTTGCCCTGACAACATCATTTTACATGGAAAGCAGTTAAAGGCTTATATAAGCCTTGATGATTACAAGTATTTTGTGACCAGCTGGGTGCACGATGTCAAACTATGCAAAGTGTACAAGACATCCAACTACATAGCTTACTCGAGGGTAAGCCGAAGTTATTTTTAGTGACTAGGCCTATTGTTTATGTTCTATCAGTGATAAATTTACAACCTAGATGTACTACATCGTATTGTATAGCGTCTTAAGTTCTCCTGTCTTGCAAGACCACTTTCTTCAGTACACATTACCATATAGGTTACACAAATATGCCCTGAATTTTAAGACCACCAGTTTTGACAAGCCACATTTTTGATAAAACTTTATTATCGCCCACTGGGCCCTACCACTTAGCACTTCTTGTATGGTCCTGTATGATAGTATTTACATTACGGGAAGCACCAAATATTTACAAGCTACAGATTTTATCAAGATCTGTGCAATATAATTGTGACAAGGTACATTGTATATACAAATAGCACTAACCAGATATAAAATGGGAACTGCATAGACTATAATACAACTATGGTTTCCAAGCCTTGTTAGTGTTGTCCGAGTCTGCACCTTTTACTCTACCTACTGGATCTTTTTGGAAACTTATAAAACGGTAACTCTAGAGTCTTTGCCCCGTTGTTTGTACAACTAACTGCAGCACAGTTGATTTTCATTTGAAATACTTGATCTCAAATTCTGATACCAACAACTACATTGTGATTACCAGATTGTCTTTCTGATACGTCCAAAATGGCGGTGTTTACTTTTCTACTTGCCAGTAATATAAGCATGACGTCACGCGCATAGGGTCTTATATAAGGTCGTTTAAATCTGGTATTAATATGTCTTCTATACACCAATATGCACTACAGAAATTAAATGTAGAATACGCCACGAATTCATTTCATGAACGATCTTAATTTTGATTTGCTCATAGGAATTTATCCACGTCTGACTGCACTTTTCTGCCTCTTTGTTGGTCAAGCTTGATTTCGCAAAATTTATATATTTCAGTTAGCTATGAAATGTGAGGATTGGATATACTATGGGGTGGGGGTGGTAGTACTTGCCCCGTCATTTTTGACGGGCTATACGCCAGTTGTTTATTATAAACACCTTGTGAAATCATCCAAAATATTACCTAACAAACGCTTCTATTTTCTCTGTATTATTTGTCATGATATCCATTAAAAATACTCCTCTCTTGTCTGTATATAATATCCGATGTTGGTGTCTCTTACAAATGCAAGAATTTTCTTTGTATCAATAACTTTTATCGCCACTACTTTTTCTCTATTATCGCGTATGACTGCGTCTCCTACAAATGCTTCTGGTCCTACTTTTTTGTTCTGTATAATCGTGCTTTTGCCACTAATTTCTGTGGGTAATAAATCTGGAGTAATACAGTTTGATAACCACCATTACAAGACTGGCAAATTTAGACGTTAAAAAGCTTGCTGTACCAGACTGTTCAACAAATATTGTAAGTTTAATTTATTTCGGTGACCCAACTAAACGACTGTTATGCAAGTACGCGAACGTGGAAGAAAGCGAATCAAACCAGTTTGAGTAGCTATAACTTGTAAACATAATTAGTGTATAAATAAATAAATATACACTGTTTTAGTGGCAGTCGATGAGTACTCATAATATATGATTTGTAAACATTTGTTGATTTTAATTCTTTTTTGTTAGTTTTGGGTAAGGTTGGCGTTATAATCTTAGTATATATATATTAACTAGAAAGGTACTTAAAATGGGGGGCTTCTCTGAACAATAGATAATATAGTTTAGAAGCTCTTGGTTGGATTTGTCGGTTGTTTGTGTCCCTAATCTTAGTATATATTAACTAGAAAGGTACTTAAAATGGGGGGGGGGGGCTTCTCTGAACAATAGATAATATAGTTTAGAAGATCTCGGTTGGATTTGTCGGTTGTTTATGTCCCTAATTTTGGAGTGGTTTCCAACCTTTTGTGGCCCTCGCACCCCTCCCCTAAAAAGTGTGAATTAGACATTTCTTCTTTGCAACATTTGGGGGGGGGGGGTGGACCTTGTATAGGCTTCTTCCGCGTACCTCCTGTACCATCATTTCGCACCCCCTGTTTGGGAACCCCTGGACTAGAGGGAAGGCAGCTAGTCAACACCACCTAACCTCGTCACTTTTTGTAACGCATACACGGTCCCAAAGCGTGGAGCGTGATTTTTATTTATTTTATTGTTTTTGCATCATCGTGAGCACGAACCATTAATCCTCAAGATTCAC
>NW_013670517.1:50477-52458 GCF_000517525.1 Limulus polyphemus | reverse complement strand
GAACCATTAATCCTCAAGATTCACAGTTCGGTACGCTAGCTACTAGGCCGCGCCCGATCCAACGTATTTGGAACATGTCAGTATTTTAATTAAGCAGTTTTTAACTTTAAACACGCGTGCTTTGGTTGCATGGCTTCTACCTATCTGTTAATGTGAGTTCAACAGGTAGTAATAAACCAACACTAATACCGAACACTCGCATTCTCTCAGACAAACTGAATTTAACATTTGCCAGAATAGAACATAACCGAATAAGTAGAGCTGTTTAAACATTTGTTTAACAACAAGTAAAAGCTTGGAATGGTCTATTCTTACATTGGGTGTGTGTGTGTGTGTGTCTGTGAGCCAGACTAGTTTCGGAGAATTCCACTCCTCATCAGTGACCCTGGACACTACCACCAATGAAATATCAGACCAAACCAAGCCTTTATACTAGTGAAATTGTAAAATAGTCACTAGATACTCTGTATTGTCTTGATGTCTTGCAAATCCTTTAAATATTTAGGTATATATGTAATGCTAAAAGTACTTCCTTTGTTTCGTAAACAAACAAAAACAAAAATATTTATTTTCATTTCTCCAAATTTTAACGTGTATTTTCTGAAATCAGCATTTAAAAACCACACACAAAAAATATATATTTATCTCTATTTGAACGCGCTGCATGAAATAGAAAAGATCCAAAGAAACATTGATTATTGTCAACGGATTTTTAAAATTTTAATTAAATTCTGGTTTGGTCAATCTGCCATTATTTGGATCAGACTTGTATAAATTTAAAATGTGGTTTACAAAACCACGGATAACTCCCTATGTTTGTTTGTCTGTTTTGAATTTCGCGCAGGAGGGCTATCTGCGCTAGCCTTCCCTAATTTAACAGTGACAGACTAGAGGGAAGGCAGCTAGTCATCACCGCCAACTCTTGGGCTACTCTTTTACTAACGAATAGTGGGATTGACCGTCACGTTATAACGCCCCCACGGCTGAAAGGGCGAGCATGTTCGATGTGACGGGGATTCGAACCCGCGACTCGCAGATTGCGAGTAGAACGCCCTAACCACCTGGCCCTCCCGGGCCACCAAGTTATGTTAGCAGTAAAAGCGCTCGTATCATCCTGTTTAAGCGTTTTGTATAAAGTACTTTTCTAACCGGCTGTATGCAGAATCATTTGTATGTAACTACTAATAAATGTAGAAAGTGGCTTGTTTTTTTTTTATCTATACTGAAATGTTAGATTCTTACAAACTCGTGTAATTAGTGCCGAAACTGTATAAATATTATTTAAGCCTTCTATTTTTTCGGTAAAAACTGGTGTTTGTGTTCTGCTTGTGAACTGTGTTGCTTTATAATAAATGTATTCTTATACATTTCTTTCTTAAGAGATGAAACTGAAGTTAATACCACGTTTCTTTGTCAAGTATGGATGCTATTTTTAACTCAAGATATTTCGGTAATAACAGGTAAAAATTGCTATAATTGTTAGGAACAGATAAGGGATGAAAACATGTAACTATTGGTTTTAATTTTGACGAATTTCTTTCTGTTGAGTCCACATAAATATGCATCTTTAACCTATTTGGTCATCTCTCTCTCTCTCTCTCCCTCTAGCGTAGCTTTTATAAATTTGAATGCCCTTCTGAGGAGATTTTAAATTTCTCTTTTCTGAATAACGAACGTCAATGAAATATTAAGTTGCAAGTTAAATTTGTACACGGTTTCTTCTTGACAAAACTTTTAACAGATATTGTGAATTTTTTTAAAACTTAAATCTATACCGCTGTTTCTCATAATATAAACTTGACCATTACCATTTTTCTCTTCGCGTATGTTGAACTATATCATTTTTAGCATAAAAAGGTTAATTTATAGGTTTTTAAGCAGGTTATTAATACCACGTATTAGCCCATTGATGACTCCGCGATACCTGGCCAAAGCACTAGGGAGATTGCCTATTGTGTACTTTTCTGATTGTTATTGTTAC
>NW_013670517.1:47560-49804 GCF_000517525.1 Limulus polyphemus | reverse complement strand
TAGCTGCCTTCCCTCTAGTCTTACACTGCTAAATTAGGGACGGCTAGCGCAGATAGCCCTCGTGTAGCTTTGCGCGAAATTCAAAACAAACAAACAAACTTTGCGCATTGTTACTTTGTAAGTGTGGTGCTGCTTGTTTTGTCTTTATATCAAAACTTTAAAAGGTGCTATTAACAAATATCGGTTTAGGTTGTGAAGGGTATTGGGAGGTATGAACGTTTGACAGATGCCTTGCTTAGGTCAGGAAGATGACTATGATAAAACAGTTAATTTTTAACCTGATAGGGGTCGCTTACGGTGATCGTTGTGAACCACTCTTAAGCTGTATCTAGTACAAATTTGAATACAACAAAATAGGTAAAAAATTAAATATAGTTAAGATTTTTGTACTTGGACTTTGGGGTATACTAAATTACAGAGCAGTCTGGCACGGCCTGCTAACTGGAGGTTCGTAAGATTTCATGCCGTAGAGTAGGGGTTCGTGTGTCTCTCTCTCGGGAAAGAAGGAAGCAATACACAGGATGTATAACTCTGTCCTTTGACAGGTGTTGTTAAAGATTATAAACACAATATACAGTCGCAAAACAAGGGCAATTGCTTGCTGTTAATGTGTTAACTTGTAAGGGAAGTGTGAAGAAAGACCTTTAATACGCCCCTCTCTTACCAGTCCAGTGTGTAAGCTGAACACTAAGTTACCTATAATGTTAAAATAATAGCTTAAACCAAAAGAACGCTACTTCAAAATCGCTGGCCCGGCATGGCCAGGTGGTTAGGGCGCTCGATTCGCAATCTGTGGGTCGCGGGTTCGAATCCCCATCACACCTAACATGCTCGCCCTTTCAGCCGTGGGGGGCGTTATAATGTGACAGTCAATCTCACTATTCGTTGGTAAACGAGTAGCCCAAGAGTTTGCGGTGGGAGCTGCCTTCCCTCTAGTCTCACACTGCTAAATTAGGGACGGCTAGCGCAGATAGCCCTCGTGTAGCTTTGCGCGAAATTCATAACAAACAAACAAACAATTAAAATCGGTGTTTTTAAGTCTCTTTAGATAATCTGAAACTTTGTGAAAATTTATGCAAAACTCTGAAGAATTATGTTTAAGAAGTGAGAACTTGATTGACATACTAAGCAAGAGCAATCGGAAAGATTCCGTACCTTCGCCCCGCCGCCCCTTTTCGAGATTGTATGCGTTTATATTGGATAACGTAAAATTTCACGTTCTCGGAAAAATCCTTCTCAGATCCAGAATAATAAACAACCCATTTCGTTTTTTGTAGTGTGATGAGGAGTATCAACCTCAATGTGCTCGTGAAACTTGGTACAAATCCTATCACACTTTACAGTTATTAACCCCTAAACTGTCCGACGCTGACTTCCCATCTTGTGCTTAAAAAAATTTAATGTACATCGCCCCTCTCCCAATCCAGGGGCGAGGGTAAATATAGTAATACAAATACAGCCAAGTTGCTCCCGTTCCGTTTTAGTACACCTTTCTTAGGCCTAAACGTGGAGGTCCTGGTCTATTACCTGATTCGCCGACAGAAAAGACAGCTATTTAAAAACATCGCGAGTGAAGCAACATCTATATTTTCTGTAAAATAACACATCTAATATCCAATTAGCGGATCAGAATCTGCTGTGCACCAGAGTAAGGAAAGTTTAGTCTCTCTGTCCCAACTGCAATAATGATAATAATAAAACAGAAATTTGGAAAAAAATTAGTAAGTCATGGTACTGAGTTGTACCACAAATGAACAGCGGAAGTAAAGCCCTAAACAAAGTTTAGTACGGCGATGATAAGTCAAATGATGTGACAGTTTTTAAAGCTTTGTAACACAAGTATTTTTGGCCTTTATTTTAAGTTGATTTATTATATTCAAGATTATATCGGAACCGATATTTAGACAACGCTTAACAGTCCGAATATTAGTACAATAAAATATATTTTCTCTTTAAATCACTTTAACGTTTGTTCCAGTATCACTGAGACCGTATTTTATCGCACGCTAACGTTTCTAGCTCCGTAACTAAGATCGTGTTTATCGCACGCTAACGTTTCTAGCTCCGTAACTAAGACCGTGTTTATCGCACGCTAACGTTTCTAGCTCCGTAACTGAGACCGTGTTTATCGCACGCTAACGTTTCTAGCTCCGTAACTGAGACCGTGTTTATCGCACGCTAACGTTTCTAGCTCCGTAACTGAGACCGTGTTTATCGCACGCTAACGTTTCTAGCTCCGTAACT
>NW_013670517.1:42455-46637 GCF_000517525.1 Limulus polyphemus | reverse complement strand
TTATCGCACGCTAACGTTTCTAGCTCCGTAACTAAGACCGTATTTTATCGCACGCTAACGTTTCTAGCTCCGTAACTAAGACCGTGTTTATCGCACGCTAACGTTTCGACCACTGTAAACTAAGACCTTATTTTGAGCACCATAACTAACCCTGTCACTGTTAATAGTGCGAGGCAGCACTATAGTTTAACGTCCTTTGTAACACATTTTCGATATTCTACGCTATACGCGGAATGACCTAACCACCTGGAATGTAAATATAAAATATATGAAAATTGGTTGGTAACCTAGTAAAACTAAAGGCTGTTTAATGGAACAGTCTACGGCTACGCAAGTGAAGTATCGGTACAGGGCAATATTAATTATCATTATTATTATTATTTGCACAGTCTGTGTCCTATCTGACCGTCTGCCAGCATGTTCTTCTTTTGTTTTCCACCCAGATTCTTCAAAAGGCATGAAATTACGTAATGTTTTTCAATGAATCAATTACACAATGAACAGTTGTTTGCGTCAAACTTGTTTGACGTGTCAGGCACACGTTTCTGGTGCCCGTGTTTTTTTACATTGATACTTTGTTAGCCCACAGTTTACCCAAGTCGTGGTTTGGGTTACATAATATGATTGTATAGGTAATAAATGTAAATCGTTATTTGTCCATACAAAGTGACTTTTTGTAACTTGCTTCTAGGCCTGAAACGTTCGTCTATTTTGATAATACTTTAAGACGTCCCGCTAAGAGTCGGCTTTATACGCAATTAAGCAAGACAAACGAACGCTTGGAGCCTCGCGTCGTTCGAAGCATTTTTCAAAATCTCTCGAGGCTGTTTAATCCCTTAAAGTAACTGAAGTTATCTGTTATTTTATTTAAACTATTTTCTACTTTTTTAGTTACGAAAAAGAGTTAGCATTTTGACATTTATATTTTTTTCAATTTTAATGTCCCATTAGCTCTTTTTGTATGTATCTAAAATATATTGTAGAAAGATGGCATTTTAAACTTGATTTACATTTTCACCAGTTAGAGAAGAGAATGTGACGTTGGAAGATCAAGAAATTTCAATATGAACGTTTCAGTAAGACTTAAAACCTATAGCTATGAGTGAGGAAAGGATTATGGGCACGTGAGCTACGCGGTCTGATTAGAGGTCTCTAAGGTTCAGGTATAGTCGTCTCTAACTATGAAGTACTTACAAGAGGGAAGGTAGTTAGTCAGCAACACCCTCCGCCACAAGGGCATTGTCTAACCGAATAACGGGATTAGCTGTCGTTCTTATAACGCACCCAAAGTGGAAAACTCTGAGCATGTTAGCAGCATCAGGGTGCAAACCTTGAACCTTACGATACGCAACTCAGTTTGTTAGCCACTATAGATCACGCTCGGTCAATATTATATCAAGACGCACGATAGTGTGTCGTGCGGTCAAAACAACTTGCAGGACACACTGAATGTTATTAACAGGAGCGACAGTTTAGCAATTTTTCACTTTCTGTAGCTCTGACTATGGTAATCCAAACTATCACGTATTTTTAGTGGATATGCTCTACTGGACTCTTACTTCACATACCAAATTTCAAGGCAATCAATTAAGAAATACACGAGATATAAAATCTTTAAATTTGATTGACTTTTTCCTTTTTTTTTTTCTCTTCGCACCGAAAATACGGAAATTGTATTTGGTAGACAAACATACTTAACTTTTATGGATTTTTTTTTTCAAATTTGATACACTGGTAGATCTTTGTAACTTACAGTTAGGAATCAAATTTGGTCTGAATATGAGCCACATGAGCAAAGTTATTCAATAAAAAACGCTCATGTTTGATAAAAAGTTTCGCGCACGCCTACGCAAAAAGTCACGTGAGCTATCGGTCTAAAATTTTTACTACAGCATCACTTAAGAGTAAAGGTAGACTGTCTTTAGTTTTTTGTCATTCGTATTAAAGACGGCTGATTTATAGGAGCAAAACTGTATGGTGAAAGCACGTGCAAGATGCATAAGTATGGGCTAGGCCAAGCAAACCAGATTAATAGTTTCCAGCTCAAGTTTTCAAAAGAATCAAAATGGTGGACAGTTATTATTCATTGCCAACTTTTAAGCACAAATTTGCTAAATTTTATGAAATTCTCCTAAATAAACAGTGTTTAGCATCACGTTATATTAGCGTAAATAATGATGCTTGATACGGTTGTACGGAATATATGCTGATGATGACGAGAAACTGTTAATCTAGATTCAATGGCGTTACTATAAAGGAAGTTATTAATACTGTTTTATAGAGGAAAACTCATATATTCTAAAGAATCTGGTTGGTTCTGTAAAGGTATGTTCAAACTAATAGGGTTGCGATCCTAAAACTGATGTTGGTTACTATCGGGTGTTACTTTCTTACTTGCTGTGGTCTGTGGGTGTGTATTGACAAAAAGTCATGATACCTAATTAAAAACACCTTAGGTGTGAAAAAAAGGTGCAGCCAAATAAGGATTGAGCATGCGACTTAAAGGAATGAAATCAAAATTGGCAGCCAAACTGGTAGCTACACTTGTAGCATTGATAAGAATTTTACAGCAAATATTAATTCATTAGTTAGCTAGGTCGCGTATTTTGTTTTACCCACCATCATGACCCAACTGGGTGAGATGTCTCTCACAGAAGAGTCATTCAGCAGAGTAGCTGTGGACTTGATCGTGTCACTAGTACCTGTTTCTGACAAGGGCAACTGGTAGGTGCTGACAGTAATCGACTGTGCGACACGTTATCCAGAAGCTACAGCATTGCTGAAGATAGAGACAGAGAGAGTAGCAGAAGCCCTCCTGGAAGTGTTCTGTAGAGTAGGCTTTCCAAAGTAAGTCTTGAGTGATAGAGAGGCCCAGAATTGAGGCACAAGGTGTGCAGACTCATCAGCACTAGGCAACTCTTTACCACCCTGTACAACCCTAGATCTAATGGGTTTTGTGTCTTCAAGAGCATGTTGAAGAAGATTTGCCAGAAGAGACCACGTGACTGGGACAGGTACCTGCTTACCGAGAAGTCCCACAACCAAGTACAGGTTTTCACCCTTCGAGTTGTTGTATGGAAGAACAGTAGAAGGTCCGATGCCGATATCGAAAGAACTGTGGACAGGAGAAGAAGAGTCAGAAGTAAGGAACATATACCTGTATGTATTAGACCTCAGAAACCGACTAGAGAAGACGTGTCAACTCGCTCAACAGTTTGTATGCAGTTCAAGGTAGTCAGAAGCATTTCTATGACAAGAAGGCCAAGGATCGACTTTTCGAAGTTGGACAAAAGATCTTAGTTCTGCTACCTACAGAGAACAACAAAATCACCATGCAGTGGAAAGGACCTTGTTGAAGTGCAGGAAGTGGTCAACAGAATGGACTATAAATTGAACGGGAAGACCAAGACCTACCACGCCAGTATGCTGAAGAGGTACCTCAAGAGAGAAGAAAACCTAAAGGGTGCAGGTATTGAGGTACAGATTGATGTTGTAGGTGTGGCTGTCATAGACACAGAACCAGAAGATTGTGACTTTGTCATAGAAGATGAAGACCTACTAGACCTAAGACTGTTGGGTGGAGATGAGATGTACAAGGACATCAACATAAGTGAAGAACTTACTGGCAAGAAAGACCTTCGAGAGTTACTGTGCCAGTACGCAGATGTTTTCACAGATATACCTTGTGCAACACCAGATCAAGACGACGACCAGGGATCCAGTCAAGATGAAGCCTAGCAGATTCTCTATGTGATGAGAGACCATCAAGGGAACTGCAAATTTGGTTAAGATAATATGAGGAGACATTGTGTATCAATGGAAAACAGTCTTTGTATATAGTGTTAAAAAAATACTGTAAACATTTTCTTGTAAGAGTGGCTTGTTGTTAGGTGTATGTTCATTTTAAGTTTAGTACGAGAGTGTTATTTAGCTTGTATTGTGTGAAGGTTAAAGTAAGTTATATTTAGAAGCGATAGTTATGGCAAGTTTGCTTACATAACTTTACGAATTATTTGTTATGTAGTTCAGTTGTTGTGAAATGACGTCATAATACTTGAACCTTCTGAAGTTTTCTTTGATTTAAGTGAGTATTTTACATCATAATGACTCGTAATTTGTAGAAATCTCTAGGCCTCGGTCGGGCAATATAAATAAATAAATAAATGAATATATATATATATA
>NW_013670517.1:31747-41574 GCF_000517525.1 Limulus polyphemus | reverse complement strand
ATTTGTCTTGTAAAAGTGTGTTCTAAAGTAATTGAACCCGCCTGTGTAGACTGATGAAAATTAAACACTTATTTAAAGCTCTGGATACAATGGTAATAACAAACAGTTATAGTAGTGATTTTTAATGTGAGTGTCACAGCTTGTAGAGTAGAGGAGAATAATTCGTTTTGTCAATGGGTGTTCTGAAGTAATCGAACCTGCCCGGCTGTGGTAATCCAAACTACCACATATTTTCAGTGGATGTGCTCTATTTGGCTCTTACTTCACGTACCAAATTTTAAAGTGATCTATTAAAAAATACACGAGATACAAAATCTCAAATTTTTATCGAATTTTTTCCTTTTTTTTTCTTCTTTCTTCTTGGCACCGAAAATACCGAACTTTCTTTGATAGAAAAGCATACTTGTCTTTTATGAATTTTCTAAACATTTGGCATACCTACAATTATTTGTCAAATTTAGTCTAAATATAAGCCACCTGTGCAAAGTTATTCAATAAAAAATCGCTCAATATTGATAAAAAATTTATAATTTTTTTTGTCATTCGGATTAAAGACGGATGATTTACAGTTGCAAAACCATAAGGTGAAAGCACGTGCAGATACACAAGTAGTGATTAGGCCAAGCAATCTAGATTAGCAGTTTCTAACTTTTCAGGTTTTTATATGGGCCGGGATTCTTTACAGTAGGTGTTTGTGACTTGTTGACGATAAATTGCAACAATAAATGAACAGCACACAATCCACTTGTTTTAAAATAATATATACAAATCAAGTCAAACGTATGTACAAAATTCGTTACACTATTAGTTATCACAGCTGTATCCACAGCTTTAAATAATTGTCTTTTTTTCGTCAAAGTCCACAAAAGTCGAAAATTGCTAAACTACCGCTCCTGTTAATAACATACAGTGTGTTCTAAAGGTTGTTTTGGCCGCACAACACACACTACCGTGCGTCTTGATACAAAATCAAAACCACATTAAAAAGTGCAAGTGGAATTTAAAAGAATTTAGTTTATTCCGATAGCCAAAATGGACATTTTTAACAGTCACAAGAACCTTTTCAATCCTGGCCTGCTTGCACTCGCACTATTTTCTTTCCATTTTCTGTTCATCTGTAAGTGCCTGAAGAAGAAATAACTACAGGAGGATGCTGTCCATGACACTGAAGATAAACGTCTGGTTATCTATTGATTATCATTTTATCATTGGTTCTGAAATGCTTAGCATCTACTATCTTTGTTTAATCTCGTGTTATTTTTAGTGTGGTCTCGGGGATCGAACGTTACTTATCGATGAAGAAACGAATTCCAGCTTTTCTTCAAGTTCCTTGGTATTGTAACGATGTTTTTTCTTTGTGGATTCTTCTGAATTATATGATGGAAATAATTCAATTAGAGTTTACTTAATGAAACGAGATCAATTTATTCCCTCCTTTAAACGTCTCTACAAGTACAATCTTGAGGTTGAACACCTACCGTAAAATGTTTAGTGACGCCATCTTTCTCAAACAACAGTACTACTAGGACTAACGTACAGTTAATCCACTTGTACAAAGTCGTGCAATAATTCTTTATATATCTTACTTAATTTTCAGTTCAACTAATTTTGTTTCATGGAAGTTCGTATTTTTCATCTAGGTTTGAAATTGCTAGAAGCTACAACAAAATTTGATGCCAAGTTAGAACTATCTAGTAATACGCCCTCTAACTAACAAAGAACTTACAACATTAAAGATGTACTAGACCACCGTGACCCGTTGGGTCAACCATTATTCAGAGGTTATGAAGAATTCAAGCTAATTTCAATATTGCACCGAAAAGAAGGTTTATTTGAAATAATTTAATTGAATATTTCAACCCATTTGTGTTATTCATAATTCAACAAAAGATATTTGATTGTTGATCCGGGAGTAAAAGGAAAGACCATTTCATTTTTCAAAAAGTGAAGTAAGAAGTTTCGTAAATAGCGCAACGGTAGTGTGAATGATGTTTTGACTGAGAAAATAAGCAAACAAACAAACAATCTCAGAGATTTAGTAGTATATAGATAGATTCTTCAAGATATTTTTGTCATCTTATGCCTTTTAATGAAGATGGCAACATTGATAGGGAAATAATATAATAGCCAATGCTCGGCGAGAGGTTTTCGTTTATAAAATTTTGTTGTTGTTCTCGACTTGATTTTTATTTTATTACCTCATCTCTGTAGCTACTATTTGCAAATAGTCAATAATATTGTAGGTCCATTTTATTGTTGTTTTTTTCTAAGCGCCGTTATAACACATTTTCATCTCGTCATTTAATTTCTGTTGTGCATATATTGTTGTATAGAAGACAATTTTAAGTGATTCATCTGTGGAAAACGAATAGATAGATAGATAGATAAACCGATATGTGGCGCCATCTAGTGTACATAAATTCATTTATAAATTTTCATAAAAGTGACCCGAAAAACGGGGCTAATTCGGTAACCCGTTGCCCGATTTTAACGAAACTTGTTTTATTCTGTTTGTATTATCATTTATATTCTCATTTCATTACAAATATGGCGGTATTGTGCGCCGTTTTTGCTGTATTTACTTACAGACAAGCCCACAAACAATCTCAGAGTTTTAGTAGCATATAGATAGATAGCTTACAACAGTATTAAACGGAGAGTAATTGTAATAGGTTACAACCTAACCAGTTAACCTCAAAGTCAGACACTAAAAATAAGCTCCGTTTTTCGAATTTTTTTATTTCCATTTCTTTTTAAGTTTTGCATGGTGGTGGCTGGCGGGCTGCCAGCAAGAAAACTCGTATCCGTAGCAAATATATATATATATTGCAGTGTATGAAAAGGACAAATCCCATAAATTTCGGTTAAGAAGGGTATAAAATGGGACTATTCATAAACCAACTAAAAAATTTCGAGATTCCTAAATCTCTAATGATAAAAATTCCCGAACAAATTCTGCAGACTAATTTCTCATACAGCAAACTGATCGCTGTACTTGTCATTCGATCGTTTACATCATTACATGATCAATAAATTGTGGTTATAGAAGGGAAAGGTTTTATATTCAGAGTTAACCTTAGTATATTGTGTAAAGATAAAAATATTTACGATGTTTTAGAATATGGCGTAAAGTTGTAAACTGATAATTAGTCTTAGAATCTAGGGTCAAATTGCAGACCTATAAATAGGCTTAGCATTATAGTTTTAAAAAGCGTCAACAGTAAGCTTCAGGGCACTTTAAACATTGTTTACGTCTCCGATAAGAGGATATTTAAAACGTATGTAGTTTAGCCCCCTATCAACAGTTAGGGAATTATTGCAATATGAATTAATATTCTACATACAAATTCTGTTGTAGGTTCAAAATAATTAAAGCAAACTTTTTTATTTTTTTTACGCGAAGTTTGAAAATTAACAGTATAAACACCGCACTTTATCAAGAGCTGGAAATTTATGAAAATTCCAACATAATTATAAATTTAGGAGTGTTTAGTCATGAGTATAAAGAGTAAAACGAACTTAAATGTGACCTAGCGAATTACGTGTTTTGAGCAGGCACGTTTTAATTTAAATTCAGTCGTTCTTCGCTTAACGAATTCGACTATCAGACGTAGAATATTATTATCGGTAGTCTAACTGTGAGAATTGTATAAAACATTCAGGATATTTTTTAGCGTGGAGTTTCATTAAGTGTATGGGTGGAGAGAGTTCAAGGTAAGTATTTCCTTCGATCTCCAGGCAACATTCGTTAACGATCTTCTGTCCGAAACGGAAATGACGCACATCTTCCGCGAATTCTTTTATACCTTGCGTGGTCTTACGGTGGAGTTTAAAAATCTTTATTGTAAACAGCCATAATTCAACGTACAGTTTTCTCAAGGAAACGAGAACTGTCTGTTTCCCACTTTAACCGTTTCTTCAAGCTTGAAGCTGAACGCTTGCCGTAAAAATGTAAACACGTTTAGGCCTACAACTGATGTTATACCTCCCTAACAACGTTTTAGGCTATAAACGGATGCCCGTAATGTGTTTCGGGGATTTTAAACGTTACATGCGTTTTGAGAATTTTAACTTGTATTGTAAGGTTGGATAACGCTATAAGCATCATACTTGCTAAACACGTTCGTACACCCAGAATTGATATTACGTAAACTTGCAGCAATGTTTCCGAATAATTGTATCACAATTTTACGTGTCCAACTTGCAAGCTGTTAAGCGTTTGAACAAATAAATAGAATGGATAAGTGGGGGAATACATTTGTGTATAACTATCACCGAGAATCGCTGTTTCAGTTTTAAATTCAATGTTTACTGTTAATATAGCAACTAAGGTGATATGTTCCTCCGACTATGATAGCATGTTTAATGCAACGTCTGACAAGCATTATGTATGACCTGGCTCGTGAAAAACCGTAGTTTATAAGATGTCGTACAAATAGTGCATGGAATAAACTATCAAAGACCGTGTTTCTTCAGGTTAATCACGTAGTACATAAGAAAAATGTACAGGATCTGGTGGTGCCTTTGGTCGATAGCCGTGATTACTCTCCACTCCCCAGTTCCACACTGTCCGTTGCGACAAGCCCCCCAGTAGCACAGCGGTATGTCTGCAGATTTACAACGCTAGAAACCGGGTTTCGATACCCGTGGTGGGCAGAGCACAGATAGCCCATTGTGTAGCTTTGTGCTTAACTTCAGACAAACCGTTGCGACCACCCCCCCCCCCGAAAAAGACAGTGAACTTCGATCTTTGGTCATACGCTTTGACGAACTTTCCATTGACGATCCAATTTTCTTTGTCGGCTTTCAAAACCACGTTCAAGCAAGGTGCGGCTGGAAGCCGGGACCGTTTTATCCAGTGGACTAAAGGGGCAGTTGCGAGGATAATAATACATAATAAGATATGAGATGTACAATGAAGTAATAATAACGGCAAACCATTTTTTTTATAAATTTATATTTTTCTTTTGTCACTAATAAATTTAGTTTATCAAATTGTACGGTAATTTTTAAATGCAAGGATAATCAAGGGGGGGGGGACTAGTTTATACTTCACCCAGGGGCCAACTAGTGCCTTAACTTATAAACGTTTAGATTGTGAGTTTTCGTCAACTTCAAACCATTGTTTATTATCGTGTTAAAGCTATTAAAAAAATGTGCCGAGCTTAATCAAAATGGCTTTTTTTTTGGATTGGAAGGTGCCCTTTCGTAACCGCAGCGTTTTCCTGAATTGGTTTAAGACGTGACTTCAAAGTTTGCTCTGCTGTGCGAATTTCCACCTTTCCAAGGACAATTGAAGGCTCCCTCTTTCGAAATTTTGTGTCTTTTGGATCTGTATGTATAACAATAATAAAAATCTATAAGACTATCCTTCCTCGGAAAACGCGTTTCATAAAATATTAATGTTAAACAATGCATTTTTGACTGTCAGAAAGTCGTTTATAACTCGTTTCTGTTTTGTCTTTATTTAATAGATAGCCGAACGCTGTTTTATATGCTCGTGCATAGAGCATGATGTTCCGAGATGGGTTTATGCCAGAGTTGATATTTTTTGTATGATATATGTTTAAAATTCGAATCTTAAGAACTGTTCTCGTGTATCGCGTGATATGTGGTTGCAGGCGGTGAGATTAAAAACTCGCATATACAAAAGCATTGTTGATAGCAGCAATCTTAATATCTATTTACACGTACTTTAACTTGTAATAGTTGCAATTATTCATCAACTCAGTACAGCAGTCAAATCATGTCGAACTATGAAAGATAAAAAAAACAACAACTAGTTTTGTTAACTTGATAAACTTCGTGCTTAACAAACAGTCACCTCGAACTGAACTCGCACTTGTCTGACCTTCCCCCCTACACACTTTATTTAGCTATTGTCTAATTCCCTGTATTGTGTTCAAACATGGCTTTTCTATCACTATCACGTTTTTTATGTTCTGTTATGGACCTTTCTGATCGATCAGTATTTATTTAGATCTGTAGTTGCCAATTCTGCTTTCATGTTGTATATGATCTGATTTTCACTTTTTTATTTAATGTTTTATATAAATGTACTGTCCTAATTATCAGTAGAAAATACCGAGATCCCTCCATTATTTGTTTCATCCTTTATAGTAAAGCTACTGAGACTATATGCTGACGTCTCTAATTTTGAACTGCCGACCATAGAGAAGGCAGTCGGCCGGAAGCACCCATGGCCTAGTGCAGTGGTTCTTAACCTTTTATGGTTCATGCCCCACCTCAAAAAAGTTGATGCTCCCTTAATATAAAAACAAATTTGGTGTTGAAAAGGTGTAATAATATAATGTAAAACAATTTTTCGTATTGTAGCATTTTCAAATTGCCCCCCAATATATATTGCATTCCTGTGGGACGTGAGCCCCACGTTCAGAATCACTGGCCTAGTGGTTGAGGAGCTCGACTCGTAATCTACGTCATGTGGGATCGAAACATGGCACTATTCCACTATTCGTTTGTTGGTTTCAGAGTCTTCGTGAAAAGCCAAACAAAGAGTTATCTGTGCATAGGTGTCTCTAATTTTGAACTGATACACTAAAAGGGAAGACAGCTAGTCAACATCATCCACTGACAACTTCTGGGCTACTTTTGTTTGACTGAATAGTTGGATTTGACTGTCACTCTTATAGTGCACACACGGCCTCAGAGTGCGATGGAACGTTATTTTTTATATTTTAACTTGAAACTAAGTAGAATAAGAATTTACAGCAGACTCTTTACTTAACTCTTACTAAGTCAAATATATCAAAGTATTTGATACACTAACTTCTTAAATGTCTATTTCTTGACTTAATTTCTTTGAATTGATAGCATATGTAGCTTTTTTGAACTTTCTTTGGCTAGGTGGTTAGGGCGCTCGACTCGCAATCTGGGGGTCGCGGGTTCCAATCCCCATCACACCAAAAATGCTCGCCCTTTCAGCCGTGGGGGCGTTATAATGTGACGGTCAATCCCACTATTCGTTGGTAAAAGAGTGACCCAAGAGTTGTCGGTGGGTGGTGTTGACTAGCTGCCTTCTCTTTAGTCTTACAGTGCTAAATTAGGGACAGCTAGCGCAGATGGCCCTCAAAGATTTGCGCGAGATTCATAACAAACCAAATTATCCGGCGCAAAGGCGTGTCACGCATCGTGTGCTGATTGACAGAGAATAAAACAAACATATCTCGAAAAATCATGGTAAGAACGGAACGTAGAAGAACCATAAGTGTTTACGACGTTTGCACCATCATGTACAGTTTAAACTAGAAAAATTGGGCTATATTTCAATACGTGGTTCTTATTATAGTAACAGAATATTAATCTTTACGTTTCACAAGCACAAAACTGTAATGATGTCATCATCACGTACACAAACCTTGTCGAAACATTGTACATTTGCTGTTATGTTAAACTTGTATTAAAGTTTTTCTTCATAACCCATTGAAACTGTCTTCAAGCATTAACAATCACACAGTCTAACTTCACTTCACTAACTTAACGTTTTCTGACTTGCGCTCACTTGGTCGCCTTAATATATATTTTGCCCATCCGAGGCCTCGAACTTTTTACAAAGTCGGAGACGCTATGATGTAACAATACTCACTTAAGTCAACCAGAAAAATACAAAAGGTTCGACAACTTTCAACAATTGAATTACACACACAACGTACAACTCTTATTGAGTTACGTAACGAAACTTGTCATAACTATCGTCTTTAAAATAATTAATTTTAACACTCTTGTTATGAAACTGAATAATAATTAAATATTAGGTCACTAAATGAACTAAATAATAATTCTTACACTAAACAGTCTTGTATATCCAACACCAAGTAGAGGTCGCCACTAGTAGAAAATCTGGAACTGCTGTGAAAAACACCCGATAACCCAGGTCCTATGTGGGTAAAAACAACAAACTTTCATTAAAATGATCGTAAATGTTAATATTTTAAGTGCACAATTCATACGTTTCATCTCTTCAGATCTGAAGACTTGGCATATTATATACTGAAAACAACTGTTTCAGCCACGTGTTCATTACATTGACCAGAGACCCATGCTTAAAACTTCATTGTGGTCACACTTTCTTTAAATTCTAAGATCAATAATTGAGATCCGATTCGGGTCACTTAAGATCTGACGAGTACCCAAGTTTACGAGTATCTGCACTGGCATGTTGACACGTAGGACTCAATAGCCACAATTTTAGGTTAAAAGTCAGGACTTTAAACTTATTAGTTCGAGGTGTTCAGTTCATTCGCAAACCACTGGCATGTTGACACCTAGGACTCAATAGCCACAATTTTAGGTTAAAATTCAGGACTTTAAACTTATTAGTTCGATGTGTTCAGTTCATTCGCAAACCTTTGTCGTTTGTATCTGCGGTAGAATAATGCGCTGACTGTTTTAACGTTAGTACATCGCTGGGATTATGGCCGAAAATGTCGACAAAGATAAATTGTTTCCACGTACTAAGTCGATGCATTCTGATAATTAAAAGTGTTTGTTTTATGACATTACCTATTCCTTGTACGACCGGTATATTAAGTTAGCTACATACTTTATTAAGTACCTTGCTTTGATCAGAAGATGTTAATGATGACTGTTACATTTAATAGATTGTACCGATTGTAATGAACTGTTAAAGCAACTTAGCAATAAACTATCTAAACGTTATATTTTTATGACGTTTGAGAAAGTGTAAAATTGAAATGTACCGACTTCAAGTAAAGTACAGGTTGACTATCACTAATCCGGCATCATCAGGACCTGGAGGGTGCCGGATTAGCCATCTATTAGGTTAGAATACACCAAACCCATATCCCATAAAACAGTACAAGTTGATTAATAAAGAAAATATAATTATCAAATAAATTCAATACAGGCACAGGTACACTACAAATTAATTCTTTCAAGCGAGACTAAAGTATTTACCTAATAGCGCGTATCTTGCTTTACTGTATTTGAAATTGTTCTAGCCGAAATTAGTGCCGGATTACTGATTGGCGGACTAGTGATGGTCAACCTGTACACATTTTTCTACCTCTAGAATGTAGTAACGTATATCAAGTAATGGTAAGGATATGATTAATCAATGAATTATAATTAACTCAAAACTGTATATAAAACAATCCGCCTTAGATTCGGTTCTTCAGATAATGTTTCAGACCGTGCACTTTACTCCATCCTGTATTCCAACCATTCTACATCTGTTTCTCTGTCCACTTTGTGGCACGACCTCATGGCCATTCTTATAATACAGAGAAGATCAAAACTGAACGTTAATGTAATCGCACTAGGAAAACTCTTTTAAAACAAGTTATACTTTTAATATGAAATGTTTGCGACGCACTTTCATGTCTACGTTACAGTACTGGTTCACGCCTGGACAGCCCGATTCACACCCTAATGTCAACGTCTACGTTATAGTACTGGTTCACACCTGGACAGCCCGATTCACACACTAATGACAACGTCTACGTTACAGTACTGGTTCACACCTGGACAGCCCGATTCACACCCTAATGACAACGTCTACGTTACAGTACTGGTTCACGCTTGGACAGCCCGATTCACACCCTAATGTCTACGTTACAGTACTGGTTCACACCTGGACAGCCCGATTCACACCCTAATGTCAACGTCTACGTTATAGTACTGGTTCACACCTGGACAGCCCGATTCACACACTAATGTCTACGTTACGGTACTGGTTCACACCTGGACAGCCCGATTCACACCCTAATGTCTACGTTACGGTACTGGTTCACACCTGGACAGCCCGATTCACACCCTAATGTCTACGTTACGGTACTGGTTCACAC